>NC_142796.1:37646600-37946600 GCF_049724085.1 Artemia sp. Qi Xiang Cuo
GCGTTAAATCTACTCGATGAAGCTGAATCTAGTTTTGAAAACATATGGACCTCAGTGAAAAGTGCATACCATGACGTCGCGAAGTCCAGACTTGGCTTCAAGAAAAGAAAAGAAAGAAAAATGGATATCGGACGACACTTGGAAATGTATCAGTAAACGCAAGGAGACCCGGACGCTTATCCTATACACGTTGAGGTCTGAACAAAAAGCCCAGTTACAGCTCCGTTACAAAGAAGAGGATAAAGCGGTTAAAAGAAGTGCAAGGAAAGACAAAAGAAACGTTATCGAGGAAAAAGCAGAACTTGCAAAGGAAGAAGCTGCTAAGAAAGGAGAGAGGATGTAATCTCGGATCTACGGAAAGCTGACAAGAGATAGGCCGCGTATTTCGAGAAAGTCTTAAATAGACCCCGACCTGACGATCCAGAAGTCGTACCTGACAAACCGTTTTTACAAATTGACGCAAGTTCTGACCCACCAAGCACTGAAGAAGTGACGGCAACTTTGAAAAAGCTAAAAAATCGACGGGCACCTGGAGTAGGTGGGATCACGGCAGAGATGCTGAAGGCGTCCCTTCGAGCCTGCATAACCGTTTGGACTGCTCTCCTAGCGGCCATCTGGAATAGCGAAAAAGTTCCAAAAGACTGGACCAAAGGTATACTAGTAAAACTGTTCAAGAAAGGTGATGCGCTAGTCTGTGACAACAGGAGGGGCATCAACCTAACGTCTGTGCCTAAAAAAATACCAGCCACAGTCATACTAGAACGCCTAAGAGCAGCCCGCTGATTTCAATTTATGCAGGAATGTTTAATCAACAAAATGTATTCTATTGACAATTGATCTTCTTTTTTCTTTGAAAATTAAGACTAGAATAGTTTTTTTTTAAATTTATTCCACTTTCGTTATCTACATAATCCAAATTTTATGTTTGTCGGTTTTCACATAGCTCAATGAGGATTTAATCCCATGACCATTGCCATCCGTAACCAATTTAATCACACAAACTGTTCAATGTTTTATCAAAATACAACATATACAAGTATTGGCTCTTGTTTTACGGATTAGCGTAGTCTAAAAGACACAGGGGTCGACTTTTTATTACCCACAAAGGTCTACTTTTAGAATGAAAGTTCAGAATTACGACTATTTTCATCGCGACTTAGTGATGCCCTTTGAGGGACGAACAAATAATGCCTTTGAATTGCCCTTTGAGGGCAATTAAAAAAAACTAGTAGGGTTTGAAAACAGGGCGAAAAAGAAACAAATCATATAGCCAGGACCAGTTTTTCCGGACTAATGAAGGATCGTAAACATCAGGTTAAGATATCCATAACTTTTTTTTGTTGCTATAACAGGCCTTATCCTATATTTTTTAGGGGTTAATTTAAAAAACAGAAACTGGTAGGGTAAAAATCAGGATGAAAAACCAATGAATCAAAAAGATAAAACTAAAAACTCTATAATTGTTTTTCAGGACTGAGGCCTGAGATATTCATAACTTCTTTGGTTGTCATTGCAGGCCTTATTTTATATTTTTTGGGGAAATTTAAAAGTCATGGATTTCCCTTTTCGTTTTCTGCAAATTTGAAATTTCTATCAACTGCAGCGAATCTGGTAGTTAAATTTTGAAGTTAAATCTTGAAGTTAAATTTTGTTCAAAAAAAATTGTAAACTTCTGATAAAGAAAATCCTGGTTGGACTGTTGATCGCCTGTAAACTTCTGATAAAGAGAATTCGGGTTGGGTTGTTGACCGCCGAGTTTTATTCCAGATAGGGAATTTTATTGTTTTGTTTTAAGAAGTGGGGTTGTGGATTTGTTGATAATTTTCAATGTTTGTATTTTAGACAGTGGGATTATTTGGGTTTAAGGGACCTTGACAAGGATTATAAATATGAATTTTTGAAGCGCTTAGAGTTAGTTCCTTTCTAGCCTTGATGCAGTCTAGCTCTTGTATAGTATTTGTTTTGTATAATAAACGTATAGTTATAGTAAAAGAGACTCTTCTACCTCCTTCACGAGAACCCATAACTGAATGATTCGGCTACGTTACCAAAACGCTTATCAAAGTAAACCCTTTATCAGAAGAAAGAAAAGGTTTACAAAGTGGTGGCATCGGCTTTCCGTGGGGGAGGATTTGTCAGCAGTGCTAGCAGTGAACTTACAGCTAGTGATTTGTGTTTGGTCAGTGGCGAAGAGACAATTCCGCCATTGGCGAGGCCCATTCCCAACGAAAGCCATCTGGCTTAAGTGACTTTGTTTCTGAAGCGAGCAATTTATTCTCCATTCTACAACTAGGATTTGCTATTGTCGTCGTTGCCGTTTGTTGCTGTCGCCGTTCTCCATTCTGCCGTTAACTAAGTGCCTACATCAGTAAACTGACCTGAGTAAATTACTGGAAATCAAAGAAAAATGAATCGGTAAGTCACGCATTCAGTTCGCACCGCGGATATAGGAACCATGCTAGGAGTGATATTCATTGTTTAAAGTTTGAATTTATTGTACATTATTAACTACCAGATTTTAACCGTTTTCTGCTCGTTGTTTGCTTGCATAAAATGAGTCAAATACCTATTCTTGACCCTTCTGATAGGGGGTATAATAAAGCAATTGCTCTCTTATTTTTGAGGGAAGTTAAAAGTAAAGGCATTAATGTCTCGGAAAATTTTGATTCTGAAAGTGAAGACTATGAACCTGGTCTTGTTGTAAAAACTTTAATCGAAGTTGGAAACCTTTTGGCCAAACAAAAACCGATAATGAGGGAGGGACTTCTGGGCAGGGTGCAATAAATGGATTATTGAGAGATAAGGATCATGTTTACAGTGAAAGTCGGGGTTTGATTGGACCTATTATGGACCCCTTAGCAAATATTACAGTTTTAGATAATCCAAAGTTTATCAAGCCATTTTTCAGCCAATTGAAAAGGGTGAAAGCGTTAATCAATTGGTCTGATAGTCAAATGATCAATGCAATTCCGTTGAGGGTCAGAGAACCGCTGTTGAATTTTTTTTAGGACAGGGACTACATGAATATTGTAAGTCTAGAAGAATTGGAAAGAGAATTGACCGAGGCGTATTTGCCGGGAAAAAACCGCTGGAAAAAAAATTTAAGGAATTAGCTGAGCTCAAGCAGTCAGCTAATGAAACAGCATATCAGTTTTATATGAGAGTTGAGAGTATAGCGAAAGCTAACGGATTTGAATTTGGAACTCCATCTGGTTTTCCTGAAGGGATAGCTTTGCATTGTTTTGTTCAGGGCTCAAGGGTGAATATAAAGGGGTATCTATTAGAGCATGAGGAGGAGTAGAGTACTTTGAAAGAAGCATATAAGGTTGCAAAACGCTATGAATCCATAGAAAATTGCAGTTTTAGAAGAGAAACAGGAATTTTTATCGGCTGCCGTAGGGTGTGGCTTGAGAATGACGGGGCAAGATGAGGAACTCCGTCGAGGCTGGCACGACGTAAAACAAGGTCAGGGAATAAGAGGTAGGTCAGTTGGTAGGGGATACAGAGTTAGAGGAAGAGGTCAGGATTGAAGTTATAATGTAGATAACGGAAACGAAGGATTTGGTTACATGTCCCAGGGAAGTGGTAGTAATATTCCCGGTACCAGAGTGCTACATATGTCATAGTACAAGTCATCTAAAGACAGATTGCCCAAATATTATCTGCAATAACTGTAAGAAAAGAGGACATGTGGCCAGGTTTTGTTCAAAACTATCAAGGGAAGTGCAGTATAGAGATAGAACCTACTGTTTTGTGTGTGGGAGTAAGTAACACAAAGCCTATGATTGTCCTAACCGATACAGGGATCAGGACAGGGCTCAGGGAGCAGACTCTACAGGTATGAATCAGGGAAACTAGAAAACCAGATAGTAAAAGAGGAGTTGGCATCTGGTTTATTTGAAAATTCTCCTCATTGTGAATATTTTTGTTACATTGGATTAAGTGACGCTAATTATCTTATTATGAAGAAAGTAATTGTTTAATTGAAATAGATTATCTCGGATTAGAATTACCAGAGTTAGCTCGGTTTCAGAGAAGAGACCCTGAGTTAAAGAGAGTCATTGAGTATCTTGAGTCGAAGAATTGGGGTGATGATTCTTTGAATGGAATTCACGTTGGGGTACGTGGTGCTGGGACTGGTGAATGGGTGGACGTAAGTCGACCGAGGGACCAGCTTCCAGGCTATAAGAAGGAGCCTGGAAGGATTGTAGTTCAGGAGATCCTGGATCAGGAAGGCCTGGACTTGGCGCGGAATGGGGTAGGTGGTGCATCACCGAGCCTCAGAAATCCTGCAGATAGCGCGCCTAGTGAGAGAGATGCAAATTTGCCAAGAGAGAGAAAGTAATGCAAATTTGGGCGACAAAGAGAATATTTCATGTGTGAAGAGAGATGACGTCATGTGTTCAAAAAGAGAGAGAGACTTACCGTTGTGGTTTGTTCGAATTTTTGACAGTTTATTTATGAATGATGATGTTCTTTATTGCTATCCGGTAGGAGAGGTTGGCAATGAAAAAGGGTACCCTAGAACATCTAGGATTGTCTTGCCAAGCATCCTAATAGATTCCGCAATAAAGCTATCACATGATCATTTACTTATTGGTGGACATATGTCAGCTGAGAAGACATTAGAGCCAGTTAGTCGAATTTTCGTTTTTGATAAAATAAATAAAAAAGTCAGAGAATTTTGTGAGAATTGTAACGTGTGTCTGCGTAAAAACAAGCTTGATCGAACAGTAAAACCAACTTTAGGTCAAAATGAAGATCCGAGGTACCCCTTTTGAATCTGTTCATTGGATTCTGCAGGTCCAATGGGAGGTACGTTTGGTGGGCCTACAGAGGAAGGGGATTCATATAATTTGATAGAGATAGTGATTGGTTTTTTCTTAAGATTTTTTTTTATAGAATAGAACATTGGAATTTCTTCATTTTTTTTTGTCAGTTGGAATCTATGATTTTATTTGGGGTTGGGTATATTTGGAAGTGGATTTTGGGATTTTATAAAAGCTCATCAGCTGACAGTTAAAAAAAAACAAGAAAAAAAACTATTGAATTGAGAAATAAAAGAAAGGATAAATGCCTTGACTTTGTTCATTGGAATGTTTTAGAATCTCTTTTATTGTAATGGTGTTTTTTCTTCAGTGTCTTTTTACTTGTTTAATCTGTACTGTGTATTTATTAATTAGGTGTAGGGAATGCAAGTTTTCTGCGAACAAGATTGCAAGCGTGACTCAAGACAGAGCCACTTTATCTAAGTAGTATTATGAAAATTTCAACCCTAGAAATGTGAAATAGATAAGTAATCGAAAATTCACATTTGGAACCATGAGAGAACTACAAGAAAGAAGTTTGAAGCCATCAACAGTTGGGTCACTCCTTCGAGACCCTGTGAAGTGATACGGAATAATCTAGAATTGTCTGTTCATATTTTTTTTCTCCTTTTAGTTGGTTTTTATATTGGTGTTGGGTGGCTCAAACAAGGAAACTCATAGTGTTTGGAAAATTATTTTTGGTACAAATAATTTCAAAAGGGGGGGGGAGGGGAAATCTGTAAACTTCTGGTAAAGAAAATCCGGGTTGGGCTGTTGATCGCCTGTAAACTTTTGATGAAGAGAAGTCAGGTTGGGTTGTTTACCACCAAGTTTTATTCCAAGTAGGAAATTTTATTGTTTTGTTCTAAGAAGTGGGGTTGTTGATTTGTTGATAATTTACAATGTTTGCATTTTAGATAGTAGAGTCATTTGGGTTCAAGGGACCTTGACAAGGATTATACATATGAATTTCTGAAGGGCTTAGAGTTAGTTCCTCTCTTGCCTTGATGCAGTCTAGCTCTTGTATAGTATTTGTTTTGTATAATAAACGTATAGTTATAGTAAAAGAGATTCTTCTACCTCCTTCACGAGAACCCATAACTGAATGATTCGGCTACGTTACCAAAACGCTTATGAAAGTAAACCCTTTATCAGAAGAAAGAAAAGGTTTACAAAATTTTATTATCTTCAAAAGCAACTTCGGTAAGAAAAAACAATAAAACCAACCCTAATTGCTTGACTTGAGCTACACCTTTTTACACTGAATTATATGCTATATGACTTTCAGTTCGACAGGTTAGTCTAAGCTCAGACAGATGACGGTAATTTTTGCTAATAAAAATACTTGGTTTATTTTTATTAGCAAAAATTACCGTCATCTGTCTAAGCTTAGAAAATTAATAGTAAATTAATAGTAACCCGGAAAGACGATTCTTATGAGCAAAAAATCCGGAATAAAAATGACCTGAATCATCACTAACAGTTTTTCATCAAGCGACGTAAGATTCGACGGCCGAAACAAAATTTGGTTCCTCGGCTGAAAAAAATACTGATATGAGCTTAGAAAGCAAAATGATAACAAACACCAATAAGAGCCTGAATTAGAACCGGTAATTTATCAGCTAAGATACTTTCAAGATCTTTTGGAACTGTAGCTCCGACTAGTGTGACTTGTGCTCCAGTTCTCACTGAATTCTCGTCTGTCGGATTCTCCATCTGCAATTAAAATAGAAAACAATTAGTGATGTATCAAATTGGTCAAGATATACACTCAAACACACGCCTAAGCAAACGGTACCACTCTGCAGCTTATTAAGGTGAATCTCACCGTATATACTACTACTACTACTAACAACTCACCGCAGCACCAAGCCGCCTGAGGCCAACACAGCTACGCACGCTCCTCCTCCAATCCAGTCTATTCAAAACCCCCCTTTTTACACCCGCCCACGAAGTTCATTTTTCCTTTAAATCTTTCTTTCTTACGTCCTCCCACCCCAGACGAGGCCGACCTGCTTTCCGTTTAACCCTAGATGGCTGGCCGAAAAGAACAATCTTCGGCAATCTGTCATCCTTCATCCGAACAATGTGCCCTAGCCACCTCAACCTTTCTTTCATTATAGCCCTAGAGAGCAGTATTGAACCACATTTTTCGCATAGCCTATTGTTTGAAATACGGTCAGTCAGCCGGGTACCCAGAACAATCCTTAAGCAATTTCTCTGGAAAACATCTAGCAAATCTTCATCCGCTTTTCGGAGCGTCCATGCTTCAGAGCCATTTGACCACTGTCATCACTGTAGCTTCTAGTATTCTAATCTTGGTTTGCAGACTTATCTTCCTATTCTTCCAGACTTTTTTTTAACTATGAAAAAACACCCTGAGCCTTGGCTATTTTATATTTCACATTTTCACTGCTCCCACCATCTTTACTAATAATACTACCAAGATAAGTGAAGCTGTCTACCTGATCAATCTTTTCATTACCCAACATCACCTTTTCGCCTTCACTTATTCCTAGCTTTAGTGACTTAGTCTTCCTAACATTAATTTTCAAACCAATACTAGCACCCTGAACTCGCAAAACCTCTAAAACTTCATTCATTTTGCTCACACTTTCATCTAGGCCCATTGCCTTTCCTGTGCTCCTTAAAACAAAGTTCATCAAAATAATCTATACAAAGGGGGATGGAACACAACCCTGCTCAACTCCTGATTTAATACAAAACCAGCTGCTAACCTCATTTCCTACCTTAACCGCAGCAGTGTTATTCTCGTACAGAGCACTAATCAATTTAATGTATTTGTCTGGTATACCATACAGGGATAAAACCTTTAATAAAGCTCTTCTATCAACAGAATCGAACGCTTGCTCATAATCTATAAAACTGAGGACCAAAGGTGTTTGAAAACTCTGGCACTCCTTTCTTTTCTGGCAATCCTCTACCTTTTCTAAAACCGCACTGCTCTTCTCTTAAAACTTTGTCTACGGCATCTCTCAGTCTATAAAGTATCACATTAATAATTAATTTACTACCTACAGAGACCAGACTAATACCTCGATAATTACCACACTCACTTTTATCACCTTTCTTATAAAATGGCTTAATTAAGGTTTTCCTAAAATCCTTAGGTACTTCCCCTTTTTCAAAAATCATATTCATAATCTTCAGTAACTTATTTCTAACCTCAGAGCCACGATATTTAAGAAACTCATTTACCGCCCTATCAGCAACTGGAGCCTTATTATTCTTTAATCCGTTTAGTACTGTTGCTAATTCCTCCACACAAAACAAATCCTCCTTCACATCCAAGGCATCACAAACTTTTTCATTTTCCTCTATATTTTTTCCTGCAACTCTATCTCGGTTAAGCAAATTCTCAAAATATTCGGCCCATCTCTCTGTAGTTCTTTCCTTATCGCTAATTGCGACCCCATTCCTATCTTTAACTGGGCATAGTCCGGATTGACTACTCCCTGTCTATTTGTTAACGTGCAAGTACAATATTTTACTATTATGCCGTCTAGCAGCATCTTCCAGATCATCGGCAATTTTATCCATGGCCTCCACTTCACACCTCCTTAGTTCACATTTTAATGCTTTCTCCACTTTCATTATATTTCTTTTGTTTTCATACGATGTATCATTCAGATAATTTTTGTACAAGTCCTCTCTCCTTTCTGCTAAGCATAAGGCATATTCAACAATATTCTTAGATGTAGCTCTAGCTTTCTTCCCAAATGGACATTCGGCAACTTCAAAAACTATTTTTCTAAACTTATTCCAACCATCTTCTACATTATCAAATTTTAAACTCTGAAGTTTAGTATTCAACTGTTCCTGGAACGTTTCTCTAAAATTCTCATCCTGGAGTCTACTAACATCATAACTTCCCGGGAGGTAGTTACCCTTCCGATATTTCAGCTTTAAATTAACCCTTGACACTACTAGATGGTGACTTTACTTTTAATATCAATAACGGCACTCCTATATACCCTAGTATATTGTATTAATCCTGCCAGTCTTCGGTTTACTATAACATAATATACAAGTTTTGCTGTCTTACCATCACGTGAATACCATGTTAACTTATGAGCCATTTTATGACCAAACACCGTATTGGTTATAACTAGATTGTTATACCTACAAAATACCAAAAGTCTGTATCCATTACTGTTTTCTTTTCCTAAACCAAATTTACCTAGGCTGGAATACCATCTATCCCTATTTCTACCAACCTGGGCGTTAAAATCTCCCAGTAAAAACATCATATTTCTACCTGGAATCCTGTCTGATTGCTCGTGTAACTGTAAGTAAAATTCATCTGAGTTACTAGTATCTCCGTCAGTCGGTTCTACATGGGCATATGCTTCTATAACTGATACCCTGAATTTTTTAGTCATAAAATGAGCAATTAGAATTCTATTATTAATACCTTCCCAGCCTAAACAAGACTTAGCAACTTCCTTATTCATCCTGAGCCGTATTCCCTGTCTATGTACCCCATCATTCCTGCCTGAGTAAACAAATTCTATATCACATAGTTTCATGCTTCATACCCCTGGGATATAAGTTTCTGAAATTCCTAATAAATCCAGTTCGAATCGTCAGAATACGTCAGTCAAAATGTTGATACGTATGTCATTTTTTAATGTCGTAACATTCCAAGTTCCAATTTTCATGTTCTTTAAATCTTTGAAATTATTTTTGCCTCTGGAAAAGCAATGATCCCGCATACCAGTGCAGGACGGGGATCACATATCTTCTCAAGTCTACAATGAAGTGCTTAAGCCGGCTTAGAACTGGACAGCAAGAAGTCCCTGGGACCTCCATGAATGGAGGCTTTATGCAATCCTTGGCCCATCTTGGTCACACCATTGTTTTCAGCACTTGGCGATGCTCTTCTATCAACAAGAGTCGAAATCCTGCAGAGACATTCTCAAGGCTATTACCTCCGACTCATTATATATTCATGCCTAAAAATATTATGCTACTACGGGGAAACCGTAGTAGCATAATATTTGTGCTACTACGTATGTTATTATTATACACCGTATATAATTGGTAAGTGTTCATAACCTCCGGCCAGACACCAGTGGAAAACATTCCAGTGACACTATACAAAGGGTACTTGAACCGAGTATTTATCGATTATATGATCAGAATCAGTTAACTTCCAATTCTAACAATAAAGACTACGTTTTTTTATTATTCTTGTTTTTTTAAGAAATTCGTCTGATGTTCCATGTGGTTCATCAAATAATATTTACTGCCCAGTCTATTAATATCCCATATAAATTTTAATTGAATAAAATTAACTATTTATTTCAGGGTTCAACTCTGTCCGACTTGTCCCAAGAAACCTTGTAGCCTTGTAAGAGAACGAATTAAAATTCAGAAATTGCAGTTTCACTTAAAAAGGTCAAAAGATAAGAAAAATGTGTCTTCACTGGGAGGGGAGAATAAACCACGCTGTGCAAGGGGCAATGTTCCCTGAATATTCAAATTGTTCATTCTCCCCATAAAAAATTAGTAGTAAAATGGTGAGCGTCCTGCAGCTTGCTAAGACTAAAATCACGAAGGAGATTTAAGGCACTATGAATAGAGCTAAAAATCTAGCCCATGGCCCCTTCGACCCACCGCCCTTCTACCCATGACCTTTTAGCATAAAGGTAAGAATTTTAAACATTTTTCAGACCGGAATCTTGCAAAGATTTTCAATCTGTCTGACTGAAGGGTGATTTGTAGATTGTGGAAACTTGGGGTAAAAATGAGTTAAGACTTGAGTTGGTTTAAAACGGCTCAAGTCTGAGTTGCAGGCTGAATCGTTGGCCTACTTCCAAAGTCCACGGTAATTAGTTTATCCTTTGTTTGCCCAACACACCTGCTCAAAGTGGTCAGAACTACGGCTGCCCCCAAGGGACGAAACTAACTGCTCTTTTATTCCTTGCCGTCATCAACACAATCATAGCATAATTGGGGAGTAGTTTAAGTTACTTTACGACTTGTCTGCCTTTCTCAAGTACACAACACAGAATGCGGTAGCAAAGAAGTAGTTTGACCAGACTTTCTTCACGGGCTTCATCACCCAGTGTCAATCAAATGGCCTACAAGTGAATGAACAGAAATCGAAAGTTCTACAATTCAATCCACTCAAGCGGGACATTATAGCTCAGACGTGCTCTTTCCAACTGTTTTCTTTGCAACATTTCTAGATGTAATATTTACAGGTGATTGCTTGTTTAAGCTGTATGTTGATAATATTGCACGTAAATATCACTACTCAATCCAAAGTTTAACAAGTATGCACAGGTCTGGCTTCTCTGATCGCCAACTCCTACTGGCGTCTACATCCTACATCAGGCCTATCCTCGAGTATTGTTGTCCCCTTTAGGGTCCCAAAACTCAAAATACTGCTTACATGTCAACAGAACTAGGTGTCTGACAAAACTTGCTACTAAAATAATACTTGGACCCCGCGTCAGCAACTACGAAAGTCCTCATTAACTTGCCCCACTGGTGATCGACGACTTTAAAGCCATTATGAGAAAGCCATAGGGAAGAGAGCAGAGTAGGGAAAAGGCATGGACAAAATGTGCGTCGGGCCATGGTCAGATGCGCACCAATAGATTTTAACCCTTGATAGAGATAATATGAGTTTAAATTTGTGACTGAATTAGTGAAAAAAAGAATTTTTTCGGCTGGATTCCCTTTTAAAACTTGTGTTACACAGGCATGTCACATACAAGGCTCTAGGACAAATTAAAATATGATTCATGTTCCATGCATTTATTTAAGAACTTAAAGTTTTACTAAAATAAGCTTCATATAAACAACGCAGAAACCAACAAGAAAAAGAAACAAAGCCACCACTGGAAGCACTGATTATCACAGAACAATACAGGATGCAGTTTTTTCCCGATCTGACCTAATGGCAATAGCTTACCTAGCAAATGAAAGAATTTTTACCAATCCAGTCCCTTATTTGGTACTGGGCTCGTACTATTGTTTATTGAGAATAACAGATATTGGCAAGTGGTTTGATTTTGAAATTATGTTTGTTGGCTTTAAAATTGTATAATTCCGCTCATTTTTTTGTTTGCTATTTGTGTTAGTTCTTTTCGTTGATTGCAAGATTTAAAGCATAGAATAACAATGTGGTGTCTTTCTTGCCATTCATAGCATTGTGTCCTTTATTTGTAGCATTCTGTTTTGGATATTTTGCTAGAGAGCTTAAATCCTTTGTACAAAATATTCTCTCCTATGGGGCTGTTTTGCCCTTGTGTATAAAATACTGTTAATAATAATGCCCATATTCTGGTTTAGTTTTGTCTGACATCTACAATGTTTTAACACAATTTACACCATGGTCCAGTCACGGTCCAAAGAGTAAATGCAAGAGCGGCATCTGTTTCTAAGCAAAGATAACTTTTTCAAGATTTAAAGCATAGAATAACAATTGGTGTCTTTCTTGCCATTCATAGCATTGTGTCCTTCATTTGTAGCATTTCGTTTAAGACAGCTTAAGTCCTTTGTACAAAATATCCTCTCCTATGGGGCTGTTTTGCCCTTGTATATAAAATGCTGTTAACAATAATGCCCATATTCTTTTTTAGTTTTGTCTGACATCTACAATTTTTTATTAATAAAGCATTATCCTGCCGTTGGTAGTTCCCTGGACATTGTGCAGTTTTCAAGGTGGTGGGATTTATATTTGGAGAAAAGGATTTTACATTTCCAGTTTGGATTTTTATGTTATGATTTTTTTTTTCTAAGATTATAATGATTACCCTGTAATACATAATACAATAAAAAAATCGAGGCTTGTGGCGTTGGGGGTTGTAGGGGGTAGTAGCTCAATTCTTATTTGTGATAATTCGTCCTGTTCAATTTTGTCTAGACTAATTTCTATGCATTAAGGTCTTTCATGTCCAGAAATTTCTGTCCTTTTTCAGCTTGGGAAATTAATAATTAATTTCTTATTAATTAATAACTAATAAGTAATTGAAGCAACTACTTCACGCTCTACGTATAAATGAGTAAAAAAATTCTTTCTTGTATTTTTAAATCATTAAAAGTGCGCATAAAAAACTAATAACACTCAGAACCCTCTACGAGGCAGCCAAGTTTTTGCTCAAATTAACTCCAAGAGCTGACATTCCCTGAAATCTTGATAACTTGATAATAAATTTTTGGGTAATAAAAATTTCAAAACAAGGCTCGGATTTACCGACAATTTCTGTTTATGTTCTTTGTATTCAAATAGAAGATGCATAGCAGATCACACTTACAAGCTTATAAGAGCAAAAAGTAACATTAATCTTTAAAGAATTCACTTTATCTTCCTTTTTCTTTTATTTATTTTTAATGGAGAAAGAATTATTTTAGTAACTTAACTAGCTTTGTCATTGCGGATTTTCATGATCATAATGAATAGAAGAGATCTTGCAAATTTTTTATACAATTCTACAATTACGATTATATATGGTGTAATTAGATAAAACAGCGTTAATAACTAAGCCTACATAACGCAAAGAATATATCGCAACGTTGCAATTTTTAAATTCGTTATTACCTTCTAATGTCACCTGGAAGTGCATGAATATCCAGTGAACAAAATCTTCAAAATACTGGCCACTAGTTATAGATTGGCCATTTTTCTTCTTTGATTTTGAAACGAAAAATAATGAGTAATAATGGCATGAATTTGTCAACTCTAATCGAAAATTCTAATATTTCCCTATTCTCAAGTATTTTTGTAACTATTAAAATTCCATTGTTCCTCTAAAAAGAGGGAACACATTTTTAATCGAAGTTTTTGTTTCGGAAAAATCTGAGTTGGATTAAAGCATTTAAAATCTTAATTTTGAAAAGACTATGCATAGAAGGGGGGGGGTCAAAAAGGTGGAATTACCGTAACTGATGTTAGGAGTCGCCAAGGTTTAAGTAAATCTCCTGAGCCTCATTTATTTAGCTATTACATAACACTTAAAATAAACACAGAATAAGTTTACTTGACTAATAAAACCCCGAAAAAATAAAATTATTTCGGGGTTTCCCATAATTTTCTAGCGTACGACAAGGAACAAGCCGGTGGGTGGAGTATTAGAGCAAGAGTTATCATTATGTATAATGACATATGTATTATGAGTAAGAATAATATATTAAAATTTCATTAGTTGTGGTGACAAATATTGTCGCAAATACATTGCATCATATTTTTTCTTAACAAAGGTAACTTTTTCAAGTTTTGAAGCATCGAAACAAAATATGGTGTCTTTATTGCGATTGATAGCATTGTCTCGTTTACTTGTAGCATTCCGGTTTGGACATTTTACTAGACAACGGAAATCCTTTGTACAAAATATCCTCTTGTAAGGGAGTTGTTTTGCTCTTATAAAAAAGAAGAAAAATAATGTATTCAATCCGGTGACCATGCTGCTTTACAGCATACTTAGCTGCATCCATAAGTTGGCATAGCCTTTTCTCAAAATCTAACTACGGTTAGGGAGTGTGAACCCTCAAATGTTGCTGAGGAATCCTTAAGTGCTTGGCTAGATAAAGTGTCTTCTAGGCTTATAGGTCTTGCTCGTATCACACCCGTCACTATTACTAAATACCTTGATCCATGTATCATGAAAATGTATACTTCCCCTGACAATCTTCTCCAAGTTGAGAGCAAAAATCAAGGGGCGTGGATTTGGCCTTGATGGCTGCTGAATCTGTATCAATAGATGCAAGTACAGCGACAGTCCCTGTGATTCAGCCACCACAGAACTAAGCCAGTTTGTGGGGATCATATGAAGAAGTTTCAGTAGTCAATGCAAGGCATGCTTCGTCAGCAGCCAGATCTGTCACGGTTCTGAAGATTTTCAATGAGTCATTATTTGTGCCATGTCCATGCCCACCATCAGTCTCCCTTCTTAAAGTGTTTTCCGAAGCTGTTCAGTTAATCAAACAGTTCGTGGTAACAAACTGTAAGTAAGAAGCGACTCGGCCCAATAGTAACCGAAACTCTAAAAAATAGAATTTTTGAAACAATAAACACATCAAAGAATTGGCTTTTAGTGCTGATTCCAGATATATAAAATTCATTAAGTTTACCGTACCTATCAAAAGCTACGAGCTTCAGGAATTATGTGTGGTTTTCGAGAAAGGGCGGGGGCACCCCCAAAATTCAACGAATGATCATGAAAATCATACCATCAGATTCGGAATATAAGAAAACCCAAGTTATCTTATATTAAACCGAGTGTTTTTTTTTCCAGGGTGATTTTATTGAATTAATGGTCCTAGAAGATCGGGAGAAAAGTCCTTCTGCCTTTTTTAAGTCACCAAACGATTTACAGGTAACTCTTCTCCCCCCCCCCTCCAACACTCGTTATTTCCCAAAGTCATTTAAATTTCCCCAAAAAATATAAAATAAGGCCTGCAATGACAACCAAAGAAGATATGAATATCTCAGGCCTCAGTCCTGAAAAACAATTATACAGTTTTTAGTTTTATCTTTTTGATTCATTGGTTTTTCATCCTGATTTTTACCCTACCAGTTTTTGTTTTTTAAATTGACCCCTAAAAAATATAGGATAAGGCCTGTTATAGCAACAAAAAAAAGTTATGGATATCTTAGCCTAATGCTTATGATCCTTCTTTAGCCCAGAAAAACTGGTCCTGGCTATATGATTTGTTGCTTTTTCGCCCTGTTTTCCACCCTACTAGTTTTTTTTTAATTGCCCTCGAAGGGCAATTTAAAGGCATCACTTGTTCGTCCCTCAAAGGGCATCACTAATTCGATGAATATAGTCGTCATTCTGAACTTTCATTCTAAGAGTTGACCTTGGTGGGTAATAAAAAGTCGACCCCTGTGGCTTTTAGACTACGCTAATGCGTAAAACAAGAGCCAATACTAGTATATGTTGTATTTTGATAAAACTTTGAACAGTTTGTGTGATTAAATTGGTTACGGATGGCAATGTTCATGTGATTAAATCCTATTTGATCTATGTGAAAACAGACAAAAGTAAAATTTTGTTTATTTATATAACTAAATTGGAATAAAATTAAAAAAAAAAACTATTCTAGTATTAATTTTCCAAGAATAAATAAGATCAATTGCCAATATAATACATTTTGTTAATTAAACATTCCTGCATAAATTGAAATCAGCGGGCTGCTCTTAGGCGTTCTAGTATGACTGTGGCTAGTATTTTGCTAGGCACAGACGTTAGGTTGATGCCCCTTCAGTTGTCAAAGACTAGTGCATCGCCTTTCTTGAAGAGTTTTACTAGTATACCTTTGCTCCTGTCTTTTGGAACTTTTTCGCTATTCCAGATGGCCGCTAGGAGAGCAGTCCAAACGGTTTTGCAGGCTCGAAGGGACGCCTTCAGCATCTCTGCCGTGATCACATCTACTCCAAGTGCCCGTCCATTTTTAGCTTTTTCACAGTTGTCGTCACTTCTTCAGTGCTTGGGGGGTCAAAACTTACGTAAATTTGTAAAAACTGTTTGTCAGGTTCTACTTCTGGATCGTCAGGTCTGGGTCTATTTAAGACTTTCTCGAAATACGAGGCCCTTCTTTCGTCAGCTTTCTGTGGATCCAGGATTACGTCCTCATTTTCATCTTTTACAAGGGATGTTCGGTTTGTTTTGTTTCTGACTATCTCATTCGTTAGTCGATAAACCATTTTCGAGTCTCCTTTCTTAGCAGCTTCTTCCTTTGCAAGTTCTGATTTTTCCTCGATAACGTTTCTTTTGTCTTTCCTTGCACTTCTTTCAACCGCCTTATCCTCTTCTTTGTAACGGAGCTGTAACTGGGCTTTTTGTTCAGACCTCAACGTGTTTAGGATAAGCATCCGGGTCTCCTTGCGTTTACTGATATATTTCCAGGTGTCTTCCAATATCCATTTTTCTTTCTTTCTTTTCTTTTAGCCAAGTCTGGCCTTCGCGACGTCATGGTATGCACTTTTCCCTGAGGTCCATATGTTTTCAACACTAGATTCAGCTTCATCAAGCAGGTTTAACGCTTCAAATTTGTTATGTAGTGATATGCAGAAGCTTCTGCGGATATCACGATCTTTCAGCTTATTAGTGTCGAACTCTCTGTGTGTTGTGGCTTTGGTTTTAGGTTTCTGAGCTTTCAGTTTAATTCTTACTTCGGCTATCAGCAAGATGTGATCTGAATTCACGTCCTCTCCTCGAAAGCACCTCACGTCGAGCAGGCTACTTCTCCAGCGTCTTGATATGAGGAAATCATAGATTTGGTTTTTTGTCCGGCCGTCGGGGGACACCCACGAGTACTTGCGAATTGTTTTATGTTTGAACATACTGTCGCGTATCATCAAGTCGTTGCTTAGGGCATAGTCAATTAGGAGTGCACCGTTTCCATTCATCTCTCCGATGCCATGTGGGCCCAAAACTTCAGGGCAGTACTGACGATCTGCAACGACTTTAGCATTTAGATGGCCAACAAAACAGATCATATCGTGCCTGGGAACGTCTTTGGTGACCGATTGTAGCATGTTGTAGAAAGCATCTTTTTCCTCATCATCAGCTTCGTTGGTCGGAGCATAGCAGGCCATGATGGTCATTTTTGTATGATTAGATACGAAACGAGCTATCAATATACGTTCGCTAACTGGTGTCCAGTTCGCCATTGCTTTGAGTGCAAGTGGCGACATCATAATTCCTACACCAGCGCGGTGGACGGAAGGGTGACCGCTAAATGCCATAGCATACCCCTCATCAAATTTCTCTAATCCATTTCCAGTCCACCTTATTTCAGTGAGAACGAGTATATCGATGAGTTATTGTCACATCTCTTTAATAACTTATTCTGTCTTGGATATCTGGTTCATCGTTCTCACATTCCAAAACCCATCTTTTTGTTTTGTTTCACAGTCAAAAATCGTTCCGGGGGCATGCGGGGGTCGTTATCGGGGGGGGGGGGGGTGATGCACCCGAGGCTGTTGTAGGCGTATCAGTTGCAGGTGTTTTTCCCCTGAGGGTTGCCCCTCGGGGTCCCTGGGGTGGGTTGTAAACCCACAGCCCAACCCTACCCATTTGACGGACTTGAGACCGTCATGTTCCCATGACCTCTGTGACGCAAGGTTCCTTACATGGTCAAGTTAAAAGTGGGAAGATGTTCTTTTTCTCTTACAAAAAATTCAAAACTAGCTTAAGGAATAAATAATTCCGTTTTTCAAGTTTCAGCTCAATTAATAAAGGCCTTTTATTTTTCATACAAAACTGTTCCCACTCTTTAGGTACCAATGGTTGGACCTCCGTCATAGTGTATACACTTTGCCTTCTCTTTCTTGCTGCCATTTCACGCAATATAGATCTTTCTCGTGTAACCCCATAACTTCCTGTTTGTGAAAATCCTCAATCCATGTTAATCTTTTTTTAATATCTTAATTAAATTTGTTTCACAACTAAAATCACAAATAAAATCTGTTATGTTGTTGCTTGATCAAAGTTACTTTCATAACTAGAAAGTTTTGACGAATTCATTTCGTTCCATACATGAGAGAGAGAGAGAGAGAGAGAGAGAGAGAGAGAGAGAGAGAGAGAGAGAGAGAGAGAGAGAGAGAGAGAGAGAGAGAGAGAGAGAGAGAGAGAGAGAGAGAGAGAGAGAGAGAGAGAGAGAGAGAGAGAGAGAGCGAACCTATAAAGTGAATATTTAAACTGAGTTAAAGGTTACAATAAGCTAGAAAAACCTGTGGTGACCAAAAGATTGTTTAACGGTAAAATTAATCTTGTTCATAGATTAATTGATAAAATTAGTTGATTACATTACATTGTTACAAAAGCTTTTTAAGCAGTTATAATTTTGAGAAAATGGGGATGAACATTAACCATTATGTACTTTAAAACATAATGTAGTTGATGAAAATATAATAGTTTAGAAACAAATTTGGGCTACATATTTGCAAATTGAGGGGGGGGGGGGGGTAAAGCAAAAAATATATTAAATAAGTAACCTAAACAAACCTAACCTAACCAAAAAACCAACTAAATACTTAAATAAAATGTAGCTACAATTTATTTCCCAACCGAGCCCAAGCAGTGTCTGGTATAAAGAAATGACTTGACCAGTTTCTTGTCTCATGTTCACATCATTCGCGACTGAAATTCTCGAGTGTGTTTTATATAATACACAAGTACCGTTTTTACTTCAAGGGGCGGGGATGAAAAGACGGTCCCAGTTTTCATTTATTCTGAGAGGGGAGTCCTTTGAACCAATTTTGATCCCTACTCTCCCTTTGTGTATTTAATAATTATTTTCATAAAATTTTTCGATATTACTTATCTTTTTTTTTTTTATTAGATCGACTCTTGATTTTTTCTTTTTCCAAATTTCAATAACAAAAAAATGGTAATTAAAGAGTATTTTGCAAACATTTGTCCAAACTTTTAACAATATAAAGACAAACTTCAATTAAATAGACGAGTGTCACAAAAACCGAGTTTTGAAATTGCTCAGGCTCAGGATGAAGAAAAGAACTTACTGGCAATTCAAAATCAGCAACATGTCAACATTTCCCCCTCAGAATTGATTCTTCCTTTCAGTGATTAAATATAAAAAAAACTTTTTCATCTTAAAGTAAAAAGCAACACTAAAACTTAAAACGAACAGAAACTATTCCGTATATGAGGGGAATACCCCCTCCTCAATACCTCGCTCTTCACTCCAATTTTTTTTAGTATTTAAAAAAAATTCTTATTTAATTAAGCAACCCTTGTTTTTCAGGAGTTGTCCTTACAGAATTTGGACAAAAAGTCATACATAAATTGTTCCCTCATATACAGGATAATTTATGGTCTTTTTAAGTCATAATTTTGCTCCTTACTTTCAGCTGAAAACTTGTTTTTGTATTTCGTTTTTGATTGTTTTTCAAATAATACCGCAATCTCTACCTCATCCCTCCAGTGAAAATACCCCCTCACGAAAATTACTCCTTGGAAAGTTCCTTCGTGTAGGATTTCGTGTAGGAATTCGAGCAAATTCCCCCGTGTAAATTTTTCCCGTAGACCTCCACTTGAAATTCCCTCGTCCTGAAAAATGTCAGTTTACTTCCCAATAACAAACACTACATGTAAACAATAGGAAAACTTTATAACTTAGAGCCCTTTCCCTAGGGGCTGTGGGAGTCTTGTCTCCTCAGAGTCATAGATGTTTGACCTTTCAATTGTGCTGATTAAAAGAGCTATCTTAAATTTTAGATCGGATGACTTTGGGAAAAAACGGGTGTTGAACGGGGGGGGGGGGGATAAGAGTTACCGGTAAATATGTTGGTGACTTAAAAAAGGCATAAGGACTTTTAACCCGAACTTATAGGACCATTAGTTCAATAAAATCACCCTGGCAAAAAAAAAAAAAAAAAAAAACAATCGGTTTAATACCAGAGAACTTGGGTTTTATGATATTCTGAATCTGAGGGTATGAATTTCACGATCATTCCTTGAAGTTTGGGGGTGCCCCCCCTTTTTCGAAGACCACACATAATTCCTGAGGCTCGTAGCTTTTGATAGGTACGGTAAACTTAATGAATTTTATATATCTGGAATCAGCAGTGTTTATTGTTTTCAAAATTGTATTTTTAGAGTTTCGGTTACTATTGGGCCGAGTCGCTTCTTACTTACAGTTTGTTACCACGAACTTTTTGATTAACTGAAGGGAGGCTGATGGTGGGCATGGACATTAATTTCATGACAATCTCGTATAGGTGTTTCTGTAACCCATAATATGAGACTTCAACGACTTGAGTGAATCAGTTTTTCTTTTAACTAATGACTCATTGTTGAAAATCTTCAGAATCGTGACAGATCTGACTGCTGACGAAGCTTGCCTTGCATTGATTACTGAAACTTCTTCATGTAATCCCTACAAACTGGCTTAAGTCTGTGGTGGCTGAAACACAGGGACTGTCGCTGCATTTGTATCTATTGATACAGATTCAGCAGCCATCAAGGGCAAATCCATGCCCCTTGATTTTTGCTCTCAACTTGGAGAAGATTGTCAGGGGAAGTATACATTTTCATGAAACATGGATCAAGGTATTTATTAATCGTGACGGGTGTGATACGACCAAGACCTATAAGCCTAGAAGACACTTTATCTAGCCACACATTTAAGGAGTCCCCAGCAACATTTGAGGGTCCACACTCCCTAACCGTAGTTTGATTTTGAGAACCGACTATGCCAACTTATGAACGCAGCTAAGTATGCTGTAAAGCAGCATGGTCACTGGAGTGATACGACCAAGACCTATAAGCCTAGAAGACACTTTATCTAGCCACACATTTAAGGAGTCCCCAGCAACATTTGAGGGTCCACACTCCCTAACCGTAGTTTGATTTTGAGAACCGACTATGCCAACTTATGAACGCAGCTAAGTATGCTGTAAAGCAGCATGGTCACTGGATTAAATACATTATTTTTCTTCTTCTCGACCATTTGCGAAACATTTTTCTATGTTGAATTTTTTTTTCGCTGGACGTTCACCAGTAGATAGCAGAAAAAACCAAAAACATTAGAAAATTTCCAAATATCGTTTTAGATATTTATATTTAAGTTTCGATATCGATATTTGATTCGATATATCGTTATATCTATATTGATATTGAATATCGCCCAAGCCTAGTTTAAATCGTAATCATTTTTTATTTATTTTTGATATTTGTCAATTAGTTTATAAAGTCTTTCTACTAGAATTTGTTTTGCATACAACACACTTCTATTGTGGATTGGTGCGCTGAATTTAGGATTCTTTTTCCAAGAGGGCGAAGGTTCGAATCCTAGTTCAACCAATTATTTGGTTTGGACGAGGGTCAGTGGTGTGACTCTGTAAGCTCAGCAAGAGTCGACCCAGCTCTAAGTGGGTACCTGGAGAAATCTGGAGAAGGTAAATAGGAAGGGTGTGCGAAAGAACAGGATGGTTGGTCCCCAACTCCCCTTTCCACTGTCTGGCTGAAGGGCCAAGAAACGGAGATCAGCACCGCCGGTAGGGACTGTAAAGTCCAATATTGTATTATTTACCTCTTACACTTTTATTGTACTTTGAAGAGGGAATTGGCCTGGAATTTTTTGTAGTGAAATCATTTTTGTGACAAACTTTTCTCAAAATAAAAAGCAATGTTTGAAACAAGGGTTTAGTTTAAACCACTCAAAGCTAATTCAATTTAGTTTATGGGGATAAGGTCAATGGACTTAGAACTAAGGTCCTTGAATATAGGGAGAGGGCTCATTCCTTTTCTTGGAGGTCACTAGCCCCCCTTCCTATGCTCCAATTTCCCCAAAGTAGTCCCATCAAAGTTTTGAGGTGGCTATTTTGTTTATGATTAACAAAAAGTTCATTTAGGATTATACCGTATGATTTACTGATACTTCATCCAGTACATCCTCGAATGCGAGTGTTTTCTATCAATCAAATCACCTTAAAACCTCAAAAATGTCAATGGAATAAAAAATGACTGGATAAAATGTTATTAATAATGAATTGTAGATTTCAGACAAAACTATAACGAAATAAAGACATTGTTAATCACATCACTTTACATATAAGAGCAAAACAACCCCCATAGAAGAGGATATTTTGTACAAAGGATTTCAGTTGTCTAGTAAAATGTCCAAAACAGAATGCTACAAGTAAACGAGACAACGCTATCAATCGCAAGAAAGACACCATATTTTGTTTCGATGCTTCAAATCTTGAAAAAGTTACCTTGTTTAGAAAAATATGGGGCTGTTGCATCTACTGTTGGGACCATTACATAATCTTCTAAATTGCATTAAAACGAAAAAATATGATGCAATGTCTTTGCGACAATATTTGTCACCACAACTAATGAAATTTTTAATATATTATTCTTACTCATAATACATATGTTATTCTGCATAGTGATAATTCTTGCTCCAATACTCCTCCCAACGGCTTGATCCTTGACTTACGCTGGATAATTATGTGAAACCCCGACATAATTTTATTTTTTCGGGGTTTTATTAGTCAAGTAACCTTATTCTGTGTGTATTTTACGTGGTATGTAATAGCTAAATAAATGAGGCTCAGGAGATGGAATTTAAACTTGGCACCTCATCAAATCAGGATATGTAATTACAAATTATTGACCCCCCCCCCATCTTTGCATAGTATGTTCAAAATTACAAGTTTAAATGCTTTAATCCAACTCAGATTTTTCCGAAACAAAAAACTTCGATTAAAAATGTGTTCCCTCTTTTTAGAGGAACAATGGAATTTTAATAGTTACAAAAATACTTGAGAATAGGGAAAAATCAAAGAAGAAAAATGGCCAATCTATAACTAGTGGCCAGTATTTTGAAGATTTTGTTCACTGGGTATTTATGCACTTCCAGGTGACATTAGAAGAAAATAAACTGAAAATTTAGAAAAAAAGGATTAGAAAGAAGAAAATTGCAACGTTGCGATATATTCTTTGCGTTATGTAGGCTTAGTTATTAACGCTGTTTTATCTAATTACACCCTATACACCGTATAATTGTAGTATTGCATGAAAAATTTACAAGATCTCCACTATCCATTATGATCATGAAAATCCGCACTGACTAAGCTAGTTAAGTTACTAAAATAATTCTTTCTCCATTAAAAATAAATAAAAGAAAAAGGAAGATAAAGTGAATTCTTTAAAGATTAATGTTACTTTTTACTCTTATAAGCTTATAAGTGTGATCTGCTATGCATCTTCTATTTGAATACAAAGAACATAAACAAAAATTGTCGGTAAATCCGAGGCTTGTTTTGAAATTTCTATTACCCAAAAATTGATTATCAAGTTATCAAGATTTCAGGGAATGTCAGCTCTTGGAGCTAATTTGAGCAAAAACTTGGCTGCCTCTTAGAGGGTTCTGAGTGTTATTAGTTTTTTATGCGCACTTTTAATGATTTAAAAATACAAGGAAGAATTTTTTACTCATTTATACGTAGAGCGTGAAGTAGTTGCTTCAATTACTTATTAATTAATAAGAAATTAATTATTAATTTCCCAAGCTGAAAAATGACAGAAATTTCTTGAAATGAAAGACCTTAATGCATAGAAATTAGTCTAGATAAATTTGAACAGGAAGAATTATCACAAATAAGAATTGAGCTACTACCCCCTACAACCCCCAAAGCCACAAGCCTCGATTTTGTTATTGTATTATTGTATTACAGGGTATTCATTATAATCTACGAAAAAAAAAATCATAACATAAAAATCCAAACTGGAAATGTAAAATCCTTTTCTCCAAACATAAATCCCACCACCTTAAAACCTGCACAATGTCCATGGAATAACCAACGGCAGGATAATGTTTTATTAATAAAAAATTGTAGATGTCAGACAAAACTAAAACAGAATATGGGCATTATTGTTAACAGCATTTTATATACAAGGGCAAAACAGCCCCATAGGAGAGGATATTTTGTAAAAAGGACTTAAGCTGTCTAGCAAAATATCCAAAACAGAATCCTACACATAAAGGACACAATTCTATGAATGGCAAGAAAGACACCACATTGTTGTTCTATGATTTAAATCTTGAAAAAGTTGTCTTTTTTTTGAAAAAAATGGCGCTCTTGCATTTTCTATTTGAACCGTGTCTGGAACATGGTATAAATTGGGTTAAAAAATTGTATATGACAGACAAAATTAAAACAGAATATGAGCATTATAGTTAACAGCATTTTATATACAAGGGCAAAACAGCCCCATAGGAGAGGATATTTTGTACAAAGGACTTAAGCTGTCTAGCAAAATATCGAAAACGGAATGCTACAAATAAAGGACACAATTCTATGAATGGCAAGAAAGACACCACATTGTTGTTCTATGCTTTAAATCTTGAAAAAGTTATCTTTGCTTTGAATCAGATGTCGCTCTTGCATTTACTGTTTGGACCGTGACTGGACCACGGTCTAAATTGTGTTAAAAAATTGTAGATGTCAGACAAAAGTAAAACAGAATATGGGCATTATAGTTAACAGCATTTTATATACAAGGGCAAAACAGCCCCATAGGAGAGGATATTTTCTGCAAATTACTTAAGCTGTCTAGCAAAATATCCAAAACGGAATGCTACAAATAAAGGACACAATGCTATGAATGGCAAGAAAGACACCACATTGTTATTCTATGCTTTAAATCTTGAAAAAGTTATCTTTTCTTTGAAACAGATGGCACTCTTGCATTTACTGTTTGGACCGTGACTGGACCATAGTCTAAATGTGTTAAAAGGAAAACATGTAACATGTTTGCTTCAAAATGAAAACTAAATTAAAAGAATTTATTTTATGAATAGATGTGAATAGCAATTCTTTGTACTAATTTATGTATTTTTTTTATATATTTATTATTTGTTTATATTTTTAAATTTCCATTGAAAACAAAAAAAATAATAAATATAAATAATGTTTGTTTTTTTTTTTTTTATTTACAACTAAAAAAATATAAGAAAAAATATAATATTTTGTTCGGGCAACCACCTTCCTTCAGCAATACAGGAGGAAGTTAGAAGAAAACCCGTTGAGCAAACTTGGAATGAAACATTTTCTGAACTGAAATGTGAACGAAACAGCTTGGATAAGAATAAACAACGTGGAAGCCAACAGAATGAAACAAATGAAAACCAGAATTTGAAGAGTTAAAAAAACAATCAACGCGAGGAAGTAACACAAATAGCAAACAAAAAAATCAACGGAATTATACAATTTTAAAGCCAACAAACTTAATTTCAAAATCAAACCACTTGCCAATATTGGTGATTCTCAATAAGCAATAGTACGAGCCCAGTACTAAATAAGGGACTGGATTGGAAAAAATTCTTTCATTTGCTAAGTAAGTTATGCCATTGCCATTAGGTCAGCTCGGGAAAAAACTGCATCCTATATTGTTCAGTGATGATCAGTACTTCCAATTGTGGCTTTGTTTCTTTTTCTTTTTGGTCTCTGCTTGTTTATGTTAAGCTTATTTTATTAAAACTTTAAATTCTTAAATAAGTGCATGGAACATGAATAATATTTTAATTTGTCCTAGAGCCATGTATGTGACATGCATGTGCAACATAGTTTTTAAAAGGGAATCCAGCCGAAAAAATTCTTGTTTTCACTAATTCAGTCACAAATTTAAACTCATATTGTCCGTATCAAAGAGTTCGTGGTAACAAACTGTAAGTAAGGAGCGACTCGGCTCAATGGTAATTGAAACTCTAAAAAACGATATTTTGATACCAATAGATACTTCAAAAGAGCCAAATTTTAATTCTGATTTCAAATATAAAAGTTTCATCAAGTTTAATCTTACCCATCAAAAGTTACGCGCCTGAGAAAATTTGGCTGATTTTCGAAAAAAGGGGGAAAGACCCCCTAAAAGTTATAGAACCTTAATGAAAATCACACCATCATATTCAGCGTATCAGAGAACCCCTATTGTAGAGGTTTCAAGCTCCTATCCACAAAAATGTGGAATTTTCCATTTTTGGCCAGAAGAAAGATCCCGGATGCGTGTTTATTTGTTTTTTTTTTTGTTTTTTTTTTTTTTTCTTTTCCCCTGGGATAATAGCATTGACCCAGTGGTCCTAGAATATCGTAGGTGGGCTCATTGGAACGGAAATTAAAATTTCTAGTGCCCTTTTTAAGTGACGAAAAAATGGAGGGCAACTAGGCCCCCTCCCACGCTCATTTTTTTCTCAAAGTCACCCAATTAAAATTTTGAGATAGCCATTTTGTTAAGCATAGTCTAAAATCTAATAAATATGTCTTTTAGGATGACTTAATCCCCCACAGTTCCCAAGGAAAATTGTATTGGTTATTGGTTATTGGTTATTTGAAAATATTGTATTGGTTATTGGGAAGTATACAGAAATTTTCAGGAAGGTTTTTTTCTGGTGTGGGGGGGGGGTTGCTGGAGGAGGGGGTTACTCGGGAGAATCTTTCAGTGGGGGATTTTTTTTTGGGCTAAGGGACATTTCTATGAAGGGGGAGCCGGATTTCCAAGCCTTATTTAAAAAACGATCAGTAATTAAATAAAAAAAAACAAGTTTTTTCAACTGAAAGTATGAAGCAACATTAGAACTTAAAACGAACAGAAATTATTACGTATATGAGGGGGTTCTCTCCCACGTCAATACCTCGCTCTTTAAGCTACAGTTTTTTTTTAGTGGATTCAAAAGAGCTATCTATTCTGATTAAACGGCCTTTGTGGTTCAGGGGTTTGTGAATTAAAAAAAAATTAACTTTTAACGTAAAGAGCGTGGTATTGACTAAGGGGAGAACCCCCTCATATATGTAATAACATATACGTGAAAAAAAAAAGCGATACGGCTCAATAGTAATTGAAACTTTTAAAAACGGAATTTTGATGTCAATAAATGTATCAAAAGAATGGGCTTATAATGCTGATTCTATGTATATAAATTTTATTATGTTTAGTATTACTCATCAAAGGCTACGAGCCTGAGAAAATTTACCTGATTTTTTAAAGAGGGAGGAAACATCCCCTACAAGTGAAAGAATTTTAATGAAAATCACACCGTCAGATTCGGCGTATCAGAAAACCCTAATACATAGGTTTCAACCTCATATCTGTAAAAATCTGCAACTTTGTATTTTTTGCCAGAAGAAAAACATATGAATATAGAAGTTCATTACGTAAGTTAATTTGTAAATTACGTCAGAAACAAATTTAGAGACAGCCATTTAGCAAAAGAAAAGTAAAATTTTTATGCAAATTTTGTTTACTTATTCAATGACGGTGAGCCATTGAATGCTCAAAAGTTCTTCGTACTTTTGTTGTTTGTCAATGACGGTGAGCCAAAATAAAAGCTGCATTAACTAAAAATCCCATCAGAAATGAAATAAAAAAACAAGTTTTTTAAACTGAAAGTAAGGAGCGACATTAAAACTTAAAACGAACAGAAATTATTCCGTATATGAAAAGGGCTGTCCCCTCCTCAACGCCTCGCTCTTTACGCTAAAGTTTGACTCTGTCTCACAACTTTATTTTTTAAAACAATAAGAAACTTTAGTGTAAAGAGCGAGGCCTTGAGGAGGGGACAGCCCCTTTCATATACGGAATGATTTCTGTTCGTTTTAAGTTTTAATGTCGCTCCTTACTTTCAGTTTAAAAAACTTGTTTTTTTTTTTATTTTATCAAAGGTTAAAATCTATTGATGCGCAGCTGACCGTGGCCCGACACACATTTTGTCCATGCCTTTTCCCTACTCTGCTCCCTTCCCTATGGCTTCCTCATAATGGCTTTAAAGTTGCCGATCACCAGTGGGGCAGTTTCAAGAGGACTGTCGTAGTTGCTGAAGCGGGGTCCAAGTATTATTTTAGTAGCAAGTTTTGTCAGACATCTAGTTCTGCTGAAATGTAAGCAGTGTTTTGAGTTTTGGGACCGTAAAGGGACAACAATACGCAAGGAAAAGCCTGATGTAGGATTTATACGCCAGTAGGAGTTGGCGATCAGAGAAGCCAGATCTTTGCATACTTTTTAAACTCTGGATTGAGTAGTGACATTTGCGTGCAGCATTGTCAACATGCAGCTTAAACAAGCAATCACCTGTAAATGTTATATCTAGAATTGTTGCACAGAAAACAGTTGGAAACAGCAATGTGTAAAATGCTTACCTTCATGCTAAAAGATCATGGGTAGAAGGGTGGTGGGTCGAAGGGGCCATGGGCTAGATTTTTAGCTCTAATCATAGTGCCTTTAATCTCCTTCATGATTTTAGTCTTAGCAAGCTGCAGGACGCTCACCTTTTTACTACTAATTTGTTATGGGGAGAATGAACAATTTGAATATAGTGGGAACATTGCGCCTTGCAAAGCGTGGTCTATTCTTCCCTCCCCTGAAGACACATTTTTCTAATCTTTTGACCTTTTTAAGTGAAACTGCAATTTCTGAATTTTAATTCGTTCCCTTATAAGGCTACAGGGTTTTTTGGGACAAGTTGGGCAGAGTGGAACCCGGAAATAATAGTTGATTTTATTCAATTCAAATTCAGATGGGATATGAGTAGACTAGGCAGCAAATATTATTTGACGAACCAAAGGTAACATCAGACGAATTTCATAAAAAAACAAGTATAATAAAAAAACGTAGACTTTATTGTTAGAATTGAAAGCTAACTGATTCTGATTATATAATCGATAAATACTCGGTTCAAGTACCCTTTGTATAGTGTCACTGGAATGTTTGCCACTGGTGTCTGGCCGGAAGTTATGAACACTTACCAATTATATACGTTGTATAATAATAACACACGTAGTAGCACAAATATTATGCTACTACGGTTTCCCGGTAGTAGCATAATATTTGTAGGCATGAATATATAACGAGTCGGAGGTATTAGGCTTGAGACTGTCTGTGCAGGATTTCGACTCTTGTTGATAGAAGAGCATCGTCAAGTGCTGAAAACCATGTTGTGACCAAGATGATCCCAGGATTGCACAAAGCCTCCATTCATGGAGGTCCCAGGGACTTCTTGCTGTCCGGTTCTAAGCCGGCTTAAGCACTTCGGTGTAGACTTGAGAAGATATTAGATCACCATCCTGCACCGGTATCTGGGATCATTGATTTTCCAAAGGCGAAAATAATTTCAAAGATTTAAAGAACATGAAAATTGGAACTTGGAATGTTACGACATTAAAAAATGACTAACATATCAACATTTTGACTGACGAATTCAGACGATTCGAACTGGATTTATTAGGAATTTCACAAACTCATATCCCAGGGGTATGAAGTATGAAATTAGGTGATATAGAATTTGTTTACTCAGGCAGGAAGGATAGGGTACATAGACAGGGATTAGGGCTCATGATGAATAAGGAAGCTGCTAAGTCATGTTTAGGCTGGGAAGGTATTAATAATAGAATACTAATTGCTCATTTTATGACTAGAAAATTCAGGGTATCATTTATAGTAGTATATGCCCCTGTAGAACCGACTGACGGAGATACTAGTGACTCAGATGAATTTTACTTACAGTTACAGGAGCAAATAGACAGGGTCCAAGGTAGAAATATGATGTTTTTACTGGGAGATTTTAACGCCCAGGTTTGTAGAAATAGGGATAGATGGTATCCCAGCCTAGGTAAATTTGGTGTAGGAAAACAAAACAGTAATAGATGCAGACTTTTGCGATTTTGTAGGTATAACAATCTAGTTATAACCAATACGGTGTTTGGTCATAAAATGGCTCATAAGTTAACATAGTATTCGCGTGATGGTAAGACTTTATAAGAAATTTAAAATAAATTTTCTTGTGAATTATTATCGCTTCTAAACAGCAGTTGTACCGAACCAATCCTGCTCAACTCATCCTCACGGCTATACTGTGGTGTTTCTTCTCCCCATAGTATAGTGCAGACGGTTTGATATCATTCTATTATCCCTTCTTGTTTTAGTTTTGTTTTTTTTTGTTTAAAGCTTTTTCCAATAGGCAATGCCTTTGAAGTCCTCAAAAAAAAAAGTCCCCCCAGATCCCACCTCAAATGCCAGTGAAAGTGCCATAGTGAAAGATACCCATCTTGGCTGGTCAAGCACACTATCTCAAAGTTGAAATGATAGCTCCAATTCCGAGAATAGGACAATGATAAGTGTAGGGGCAAATGTAACCATAAATGATGATAATGGGTTTCAAGATGTCCTCTCTAGAAGCTCTAAAAAAAAGAAAAAAATCTCCCCAACCAAAAGCATTTCCCCTCTCCTTGCCCAAGATCCTCCCTCCAAAAACTTAGGAATTTACCTTAAAATTACTCCTTCTACTCCCTTTGAAATAAAAATGATCACTGCAATAAGGGTTGCAATTTCTAAATTGCTAAAATCAATGTTCTCTCTCAATATTAACCGTGATGGATCTCTGCTAATAGCTGTAGAAGATCAGAAATCAGCATACACAATAATTAACCTAAAATCCCTTCTGAATAACCCAATTATTGCATCTAATTGGAACCCAAAACAATCACCAACAAAAATAGTAGTTTATAATGTTCCCCCAGAGATATCCACTCAGGAGTTAAAAGAAGGGCTCTCAGATAGGGCTGGAAACACAATTCCAGTTGAGGATGTTACCCAACTTGGCAAACCTAACTGTAATGGCCTAAAAACCAGTAGATCCTTCCTATTCACACTGAAGGAAAAAATTAATATCCCAGAAAAATTATTCCTATTTGGGCTAATCAAACCACACAAGGAATACAAACCTAAGCCTATCCAGTGTCAGAAGTGTCTCAAACTGGGACACACAACAAATAAATGCAATAAAATTCTCCGAGAGTGTAGTAATTGCAAAGCTTTCCATCCTAAAGAGTTGACAACTTACAACAACACACAGCCTACATGCATCAATCGCAAAGGCCCACATGAATCTACAAATAAATCACTATGCCCTGCATACAAGAAAAGAGCTCTAACACTCCAAATAGCAACAGAGAAGGCCATCCCATACCCCCTTTGCAGCAAAGGAAGCAAATACTGCCCAACAATACCAAATAAAGCCTGTAATGAAACCACCGAAAACCCCTTCGTCAAGCGCCCTCACTGCATCTAGTACCCCGTATAATACACTCTCCCCTAAGCCCCCAGGCGCACATTCCTATAAGAAGGAATCACCAAGTCAACAAATCTCTTTGTCTGGTAAGATGAGGTCAGCCTGGCCCTCCCTCCCACGAAAAAACATACCAGAAACACTACCAGGAATTATTCCCTTCGCCGACAAACAGGATTCACAACCAAAAATGCAATCCCCAAATATATGCTTATTCATTCTAAACGGTAATGCAGTTCAGGTCATGAACATACATCAACTACAGAAAACAAAAATCATTGCAGAATTTGCAAAAATCTACATCCCAGATGATATGCTCATTCAAGTAAAAAAGATCTTGCTGTACTTTTAACAAGGCTGAATATTCATACACATTTAAATGAAAAATAAATCAACAACATAACACATATCAATATTCCAGTGGAACATAAGATCACTCACAGAAAATAAGTTAAATGAACTAATATCTTTTATGAATAATAATTCCATTAATAATGCTTGCCTCCAGGAAACTCATTTAACCCAAAATCAACAAATTAAGTCTCTGGGATATACTATCCTCAGAAAAGATAGATCTTCAGAGAGAAAAGGAGGTGGGGTAGCTTTATTAGTTGATAATAATATAAAATTTTGTGGCATCAATTTTCCAGATTTTGCAAATGATGTTGATGCAATTGGTATCAGTGTTTGGCTGAATAATTTAAAAACCTACATAACAAGCTTTTATAACCCTAATGGCCAAACTACAGATGCCATGGATTTCTTTAATTATATAAATAATTGTAATATGTTAAAAAATATCATTATTTGCGGAGATTTCAATGCCCACAGCCTTTTGTGGGGGAATAAACCAGCAAATAAAGCTGGTAAATTCATTGAGCATATGACTTTAAATAATAATGAATTAGCTGTCGCTACCCCTCCAAACCTGAATACATATTTCAACCCCAAAAGTGGCAGATTCTCCACAATTGACCTACAAATTGTGTCATTAGATTTGTTGAATAAAATTTACATAAAATAAAATTGATAGTCTATGTACTGACCACTTTGCTATAGTTTGCTCCCTAAATGAACCTGCTGAGACTCTATCTTATACCTCCAAATATATCAACACTAAAGCAAATTGGTCTATGTTCCAAAATAAGCTAAATGATGAAATTACAAGTTTCACCCAAAATTCATGCATTTCAAACACAACAGTTGACACACATACTGAAGCCTTGACATCTTTACTAAAAAATACAGCTAATCATGCTATCCCCAGGACAACACCTAAGAAAACATTCCCTAAACAAATTCCTAAAGCATGGTGGACAAATGAGTGTCTAAAATAAATGGAGAATAAAAAAGGCAGCTAGGACAGAATTCATAAAAAAAACAATCACCTACTACATATTTAAAAAAATTACAAGCAGAATCTAATCTAAAAAGGACCATAATAAATGCTAAATATAATTACTGCATTAATTTTGCAAATAATTTATCAAGAGAAACACCTGATCCAATTATAGATATAATCAATAGCCAAATATATGTGGAAAAAACTTCATTTAATCCACTCCTGCATGGACTTATGCATAAAAAAACCAGCTATGACAATGATACTGCAAAAGCTAACATATTTGTAACTCTTTTTGTTAATAAGCTCACATCAAATAATCAAAGCAAAGTGTCCCCAATTCCTATGAACCCAAGTTACCGACCACGCCCAGGATTCGAGTACATAACTAATCCATTTTCAATCCAGGAATTGAATAATGCAATACATCATATTAGGACCAAAACTAGCGGCAGCTATGACAATATACACCGTACATGGATAAAGAATCTCACACCTTCATACAAACAAGAACTGCTAAATTATTATAATCACGCTTGGGCATCTTCCATGTTCCCCAATATATGGAAATGTTCGCCCCTCCTACCAATCCTAAAGAAAAATAAATCCAAAGATAACCCTGAGTCTTATAGGCCCATAATGATTACTCCTCTGATGGGGAAATAATGGAGAAAATGATCTATCACAGACTCCTCTGGTTTGTTGAAAAAAATAATATGATCCCTCACACTGAAACTGGATTCAGGAAACACCACTCCTCAACAGATGCTTTCATTTTGCTAACAAATGCAATAAATGAATCTTTCTCAAAAAATAATGTCCTAGTTGCAGCTTTCCTAGATTTTGAAGCGGCATATGACAATGTGAACCACCAAATCCTTTTAAACAAACTTGCAAACCTTGGAGTACCCCCTAAGCTAGTATCTTTTATTAAATCCTTCATAAAAGTGCGAATTTTCATCGTTTGTGTTGGTTCAGCCTCTTCACCCCAAAAGACAATAACCAAAGGCCTACCTCAAGGAGCAGTCCTCAGTTGCCTCCTATTTTCCCTATATCTCTGGGACATGAACCTACCCCACACGAATCTACAATATGCTGATGATCTGGTGCTATGGTCATCTGGCAACACCTTTCAGATAGCACAGTCAAATCTGCAAAAGTCACTTTTCCAGTTTGAAAAATTCTCTCAACATTCAGATTTACACATTGCACCCACCAAGTCAAAAATAATCCAATTTCACCGGAAGCGAAACCATGTTAATGCAAAACTAGCTCTAAATAAAACAAATATTCCAGAAGATAACCATATTAATTACCTAGGTCTCATGCTTGACCAAAAACTTAATTTCCCCCTCCACATTTCAAACACAATAAAAAAATGCTATAGAAAAACAAGTATACTAAAAAGACTTCTTTCCGCACCCTGGGGATGTAAGGAGAAAACCTTACTCCAGTTTTATAAGTCACATATAAGACCCCATATTGACTATGGGCTCATCGTCTATGGTGCATGTGCAAAGACCCTGATGAAAAGAATTGAAACAACACCTAATGATATAATACGTCTCATATCTGGTTTTAGGAAACCCACAAACACTCAGTTTCTGCTTATGGAGAGTGGATTAACAACAATAAGGGAGAGACGTAGTTTTCTCTTGTCAACACATTTTACAAAAATTGAATCAAATAGCTCACACACACTACATAATTGGTTAAGAAATCCAGCCATGTATAGAGGCATTGCAGATGAGTATGCCAATATTCAGAAGAAGTTCCCCATACCAGCAAAGTCTATTGCACCCACTTTCCGACGATCCCTCCCATGGAATTGGTGAAGTCCCATAATAAATAATGAGTTCTCAAAGTGGAATAAAAATTTAATACCCATTGTTTTTGTCCAGAAGAAATTTGTACAAGTTAATGCACTCACTCATAAAAATCACTTCCAAAGATTTGTTGATGTGTCAAAAATTAATAAGATGGTAGTAAGTGGTGCTTTTCTTACTCACCTGAACATAGCAATGGGCAAGAGATTATATAATAATTTATCTATAATGTCCGCTGAGTTAAATGCTATAATCATGGCATTAGAACACCTTAAGGAAAACCAACCTTTGATTGCAAATTCAAATAATATTATCATATATTCCGACTCTCTATCAAGCCTTGAGTTGCTGGCATCAGCTCCTCAATATAAGTTGGACATTGACACTTATCATTGTTTCAGTATTATAGATAATCTTGCTTCAAGTGGCATAAAAACTTATTTTCAGTACATTCCTAGCCACTCTGGCATAAGTGGTAATCATAGGGTTGATGAAATAGCAAAAAATGCTATAAATATTGACCAGCCAAGTGGGAGACCAATCCCAACTAGAGATATTTACCGATGGAGGCTATCAGATATTAATTTTAATAAGATTAATCCTATTCTTTCCCCCTTTCCCAATAATTATCTTTCTAAAATTTAGCATAGAATTTGTTCCAGAACAAGTGGACTAAATTTCCTTGCATTCTGTTAGAATCTTTCTAATTTAAGTGTTTCAACTCCCCTGTCCCGGCTTTGCAGGCATTGCAATGTGAATAATGAAACAATTTACCACTGCCTATTTGAATGTAATACGCTTACATCTACACAACATACCTTGCTGTGTAAACTGTTAAAATGCTTCAAACACCACAAAATCGCACTATCAGCCAAGAGCCTAGCCAACTAAACCTGCACACAGAGCACAGAAATCGATATCTATCATCTTATATTTGAACTCCTTGAGTCAAAAGATCTACTGAAAGATACCTGAGAATATCTAATAAATAAGAGACAACCAAGCCAGTAGCTCTGTAGCCCACAGAGTGAAGCAAAAAGAAAAGGGCTAAATAGTACCAAATGAATAGCCCGCCTGCTGTGAATTAGAAGAAGAAGAAGACAGCACCCCTTATTGATTATTTTATAGTAAACCGAAGACTGGCAGGATCAATACAAGATACTAGGGTATACAGGAGTGCTGTTAGTAATGTTAAAAGTAAATATCACCATCTAGTAGCGTCAAGGGTTAATTTAAAGCTGAAATATCTTAAGGGTAACTACCTCCCCGGAAGTTATGATGTTAGTAGACTCCAGGATGAAAATTTGAGAGAAACTTTCCAGGAACAGTTGAATACTAAACTTGAGAGTTTAAAATTTGATAATGTAGAAGATGGTTGGAATAAGTTTAAAAAAATAATTTGTGAAGTTGCTGAAGGTGTCTTAGGGAAGAAAGCTAGAACTGCAGCTAAGAATATTAGTGAAAAAGCTCTATGTTTGATAGAAAGGAGAAAGGACTTGTACAAGAATTACCTGAGTGATAGATCGTATGAAAACAAAAGGAATATAAAGAAAGTGGAGAAAGTATTAAAATATGAACTAAGGAGGTGTGAAGTGGAGGCCATGGATAAATTTGCCGAGCATCTGGAAGATGCTGCTAGACGGCATAATAGTAAAATATTATACTGGCACGTTAACAAATAGAGAGGGAGTAGTCAATCCGGACTATGCCCAGTTAAAGATAGGAATGGAGTCGCAATTAGCGATAAGGAAAAAACTACAGAGAGATGGGCTGAACATTTTGAGAATTTGTTTAACCGAGATAGAGTTGCAGGAAAAAATATAGAGGAAATTGAAAAAGTTTGTGATACCTTGGATGTGAAGGAAGATTTTTTTTTGTGGAGGAATTAGCAACAGTAGTACAAGGATTAAAGAATAATAAGGCTCCAGTTGCTGATAAGGTGGTAAATGAGTTTCTTAAATATGGTGGCTCCTGAGGTTAGAAATAATTTACTGAAGATTATGGATATAATTTTTGACAAGGGGGAAGTATCTAGCGATTTAAATAAAACCTTAATTAAGCCACTTTATAAGAAAGGTGATAAAGGTGAGTGTGTTAATTATCGAAGCATTAGTCTGGTTTCTGTAGCTAGTAAATTACTTAATAATGTGATACTTTATAGACTGAGAGATGCCGTAGACAAAGTTTTAAGAGAAGAGCAGTGTGGTTTTAGAAAAGGTAGAGGATGTGTCGACCAAATTTTCACTTTTAGGCTAATAATTGAGAAGTGCGGGAGTTTTCAAACACCTTTGGTCCTCAGTTTTATATATTATGAGCAAGCATTCGATTCTGTTGATAGAAGAGCTTTATTAAAGGTTTTATCCTTGTATGGTATACCAGACAAATACATTAAAGTGATTAGCGCTCTGTACGAGAATAACACTGCTGCGGTTAAGGTAGGAAATGAGGTTAGCAGCTGGTTTTGTATTAAATCAGGAGTTAAGCAGGGTTGTGTTCTATCCCCCTTTGTATGGCTTATTTTGATGGACTTTGTTTTAAGGAGCACAGGAAAGGCAATGGGAGACCACGGAATCAAATGGGGAGGAAAGTCTCCTGGACTTGGATTATGCTGATAATTTAAGCATCCTAGATGAAAGTGTGAGCAAAATGAATGAAGTTTTAGAGATTTTGCGAGTTCAGGGTGCTAGAATTGGTTTGAAAATTAATGTTAGGAAGACTAAGTCACTAAAGCTAGGAATAAGTGAAGACGAAAAGGTGACGTTGGGTAATGAAAAGATTGATCAGGTCGGCAGCTTCACTTATCTTGGTAGTATTATTAGTAATGATGGTGGGAGCAGTGAAGATGTGAAATATAAAATAGCCAAGGCTCAGGGTGTTTTTTCACAGTTAAAAAAAGTCTGGAAGAATAGGAAGATAAGTCTGCAAACCAAGATTAGAATATTAGAGGCTACAGTTATGACAGTGGTCAAATATGGCTCTAAAACATGGACGCTCCAAGAAGCAGATGAAGATTTGCTAGATATTTTCCAGAGAAATTGCTTAAGGATTGTTCTGGGTACCCGGCTGACTGACCGTATTTCAAACAATAGGCTATACAAAAAATGTAGTTTAATACTGCTCTCTAGGGCTATAATGAAAGAAAGGTTGAGGTGGCTTGGGCACGCTGTTCAGATGAAGGAACCAAATTTTGTTTCGGCAGTTGAATCTTACATCGCTTGATGAAAAACTGTTAGTGATTATTCAGGTCATCTTTATTCCGGATTTTTGGCTCATAAAAATCGTCTTTCCGGATGGTATAATATACTATTAATTTTCTAAGCTTAGACAGATGACGGTAATTTTTGCTAATATAAATAAACAAAGTATTTTTATTAGCAAAAAATACCTTCATCTGTCTGAGCTTAGACTAACCTGTCGAACTGAAAGTCCTATGGCATATAACTCAGTGTAAACAGGTGTAGCTGAAGTCAAGCAATTAGGGTTGGTTTTATTGTTTTTTCTTACCGAAGTTGCTTTTGAAGATATTAAAATTTTGTAAACATCTTCTTTCTTCTAATAAAGGGTTTACTTTCATAAGCGTTTTGGTAACGTAGCCGAATCATTCAGTTATGGGTTCTCGTGAAGGAGGTAGAAGAGTCTCTTTTACTATAACTATACGTTTATTATACAAAACAAATACTATACAAGAGCTAGACTGCATCAAGGCAAGAGAGGAACTAACTCTAAGTGCTTCAGAAATTCATATGTATAATCCTTGTCAAGGTCCCTTGAACCCAAATGACTCTACTATCTAAAATGCAAACATTGAAAATTATCAACAAATCAACAACCCTACTTCTTAGAACAAAACAATAAAATTTTCTATCTGTAATAAAACTCGGCTGTCAATAACCCAACCCGAATTCTCTTTATCAGAAGTTTACAGGTGATCAACAGTCCCACCCAGATTCTCTTTACCAGACGTTTCCAGATTCCCCCCCCCCTTTTTGAAATTATTTGTACCAAAAATAATTTTCCAAACACTATGAGTTTCCTTGTTTGAGCCACCCAACACCATTATAAAAACCAACTAAAAGGAGAAAAAAAATATGCACAGACAATTCCAAATTATTCAGAATCGCTTCACAGGGTCTCGAAGGAGTGACCCAACTCTAGATGGTTTCAAACTTTTTTCTTGTAGTTCTCTCATGGTTCCGAATGTGAATTTTCGATCACTTATCTATTTCACATTTCTAGAGTTAAAATTTTCATAATGCTATTTAGATAAAGTGGCACTGTCTTGAGTCACGCTTGCAATCTTGTTCGCAGAAAACTCGCATTCCCTACACCTAATTAATAAATACACAGTACAGATTAAACAAGTAAAAACACACTTGTGTGTCAAAAAAGACACTGAAGAAAAAACCCAATTACAATAAATGATGATTTTAAAACATTTCAAGGAACAAAGTCAGGGCATTTATTCTTTCTTTTATTTCTCAATTCAATAATTTTTTTTTCTTTTTTTTAACTGTCAGCTGATGAGCTTTTATCAAATCCCAAAATCCACTTCCAAATATACCCAACCCCAAATAAAATCATAGATTCCAACTGAAAAAAAAAGAAATTCCAATGTTCTATTCTATAAAAAAAAATCTGAAGAAAAATCCCATCACTATCTCTACCAAATTATATGAATTCCCTTTCTCTGTAGGCCCACCAAACGTACCCCCCATTGGACCTGCAGCATCCAATGAACAGATTCAAAAGGGGTACCTCGGATCTTCATTTTGACCTAAAGTTGGTTTTACTGTTCGATGAAGCTTGTTTTTACGCAGACACATGTTACAATTCTCACAAAATTCTCTGACTTTTTTATTTATTTTATCAAAAATGAAAATTCGACTAACTCGCTCTAATGTCTTCTCAGCCGATATATGTCCACCAATAAGTAAATGATCATGTGGTAGCTTTATTGCGGAATCGATTAGGATGCTTGGCAAGACAATTCTAGATGTTCTAGGGTACCCTTTTTCATTGCCAACGCCTCCTACCGGATAGCAATAAAGAACATCATCATTCATAAATAAACTGTCAAAAATTCGAACAAACCACAACGGTAAGTCTCTCTCTCTTTTTGAAAGCATGACGTCATCTCTCTTCACACATGAAATATTCTCTTTGTCGCCCAAATTTGCATTACTTTCTCTGCAAATTTACATCTCTCTCACCAGGCGCGCTACCTGCAGGATTTCTGAGGCTCAGTGATCCACCGCCTACCAAATTCCGCGCCATGTCCAGGCCTTCCTGATCCAGGATCCCCTGAAATACAATCCTTCCAGGTTCCTCCTTATAACCTGGAAGCTGGTCCCTTGGTCGACTTACGTCCACCCCTTCACCAGTCCCAGCACCACGTATCCCAACGTGAATGCCATTTAAAGAATTATCACCCTAATTCTTTGACTCCAGATACTCAATAACTCTCTTTAACTCAGGGTCTCTTCTCTGAAACCGAGCTAACTCTGGTAATTCTAATCCGAGATAATCTATTTCAATTAAACAATTACTTTCTTCATAATAGGATAATTAGCGTCACTTAATCCAATGTAACAAAAATATTCACAATGAGGAGGATTTTCAAATAAACCAGATAACAACTCCTCTTTTACTATCTGGCTTTCTAGTTTCCCCGATTCATACCTGTAGAGCCTGCTCCCTGAGCCCTGTCCTGATCCCTGTATTGTTTAGGACAATCATAGGCTTTGTGTTCCTTACTCCCACACACAAAACAGTAGGTTCTATCTCTATACTGCACTTCCCTTGATAGTTTTGAACAAAACTTAGCCACATGTCCTCTTTTCTTACAGTTATTGCAGATAATATTTGGGCAGTCTGTCTTTAGATGACTTGTACTATGACATATGTAGCACTCTCTGGTAGTGGGAGTATCACTACCACTTCCCTGGGACATGTAACCAAATCCTTCGTTTCCACCATCTACATTATAACTTCTATCCTGACCTCTTCCTCTAACTCTGTATCCCCTACCAACTGACCTACCTCTTATTCCCTGACCTTGTTTTACGTCGTGCCAGCCTCGACGGAGTTCCTCATCTTGCCCTGTCATTCTCAAGCCACACCCAACGGCAGCCGATAAAAATTCCTGTTTCTCTTCTAAAACTGCATTTTCTATGGATTCATAGCGTTTTGCAACCTTATATGCTTCTTTCAAAGTACTCTACTCCTTCTTATGCTCTAATAGATACCTCTTTATATTCACCCTTGAGGCCTCAACAAAACAATGCAAAGCTATCCCTTCGGGAAAACCAGGTGGAGTTCCAAATTCAAACCTGTTAGCTTTCGCTGTACTCTCAACTCTCATATAAAACTGATATGCTGTTTCATTAGCTGACTGCTTGAGCTCAGCTAATTCCTTAATTTTTTTTCCAGTGGTTTTTCCCGGCAAATACGCCTCGGTCAATTCTCTTTCCAATTCTTCTAGACTTACAATATTCATAAAGTCCGGTCCTAAAAAAATTCAACAGCGGTCCTCTGACCCTCAACGGAATTGCATTGATCATTTGATTATCAGACGAATTGATCAACGCTTTCACCCTTTTCAATTGGCTGAAAAGTGGCTTAATAAACTTTCAATTTAGTTGATTTAGTTGCCAGGTTCGCATAGGTCACACAAAGGGTCACTTTTTTGTGTGTGGAGAGGATAGGTTTTGTCAGTACTTGGTATGTGTTTATACTTAGCTGGGAAGTGATCTATGACTGAAGACTCAGTTTATGCCAGTTTATTATAACTGTCAGGAATAAATGGATAAAATAAACGGGATGGTTATTAAGTTCAAACATTTATGAAGCTAGACTCGTCACTCGCCACTTATGACTGTCCACGCCGGAACTTCCACGAGCTTCTATCGTAATGTCATAATGCGATGTTTGTGGAAAAAAGCAAGTCTATCACGCTGAAATACTTTGGTGGAAGACGTGTCTGTTCTTAGATATTACTGATAACAGATTTGATGGCATAAGTGATTTATTTAAACTGATGTTTCCATGCAATGTTTCTGAAAAGTTTGGATTGAACTATTCAAAGCTCAATTATTTTGTTAACGGTTCTATAGCCGGATTTCTAGAATGAATTTTAGGGTATGATGCAATGATGAATTTGCCACCCATAAAGAGCTTCATATAAGTATAAGGTACTTCTCTCGTCTGTAAGCCAAAGATATTAAGCAGACTCCTTGAAACTTTTTATGAAGCAACATGCAAAAACCTGAAAGAGGGTCTTCTTATGGTGAGGAATGATGCTGGTTTTTAGCTGCACGTCTTTACCTTTGGTTTTACGAGAAACTTTTCAAAGTGATCTATGAACTTAAATTATGTCTGGGATATTTGTCGTATAAATGTCGATATTTGTCGTATAAACTTCAAAAAGGGCTCATTCGATAGCACATTGAAAGGGCTAGTGCCCTTTAGTAGAGTAGTATGTTCCATTTTGCGTACAACACTAGGAATTACCATGCTATTTGTGTACAGCGCTAGGACCATGCTATTTGCATACAACTCTACACCTCTTCAAAGAGAGTGAGTATCCTCTCACACCTATGTTCCTTGGTACCTTTCCAAGCAAAGTGAACAAACATGTCTTTAGCAACTTTTTTCATTCGTCATCATTACGTGTTTTTTTTTTTATCTTGAACCGTCAGGCACTTTCATCATAATGTGTTTTTTTCTTTTTTTTTAAACCAAAAACTAGAAATTGTCAAATTGCGTAATCAAAGGTATGGTCTCATTCTAGAAATACTGGTTTACAGCTAGTTATAATCACATTTTTTTCTGCTATATATATCGAGCAAATCAACATTATGGATCAGTTGGTTAATAGCCATTGTAATACGCCTATTATAAACAAATTTATTCATTCGTTCTCATGGACAATGAAAGAATTATTTTGGTAAGTAAATACACATTATTCGTTGACAAATATAAGAACATGACTTTTTTTTATTCCTATCATTTGAGTTTCACACAGAAAGGGAACTTCATTAATTATGCAAGCTCTCGAAGCTACGATAAAATTCGCATGACCATAACAGCTGTTTTAAATTAGAAGGCGACGTGCATTGTCGTGAGATTATATTTCTCTGTGCTCCTAATTAAGCAAAATTAAAACGATCTTCGGCTAACAATTTATAATCAGCTATATGCCTGTGTGTCAATTTATTCACGGAGGGGGGGGGTAACTATTGTAGCGAAAAAAGAGGAGGAGTTGGGAGGGCTCCCCTATTAATATTCCGAATAAAATAATAGTTGAAATTATAATTTTTTTCATGTATCCTATTTGAAAATGTGTTTTAAGCCTATAAGGGTACAAGTTACCTAGTGAATAACTAAAAATTGATGTTTATTTTCCAGGATTCTGATATTCAATGGTCAACTCAAAATCGAGCAAAGCTCAATCGTGAGATTGGCAGCACTGACATGAATTCGAGAAGAGATAGCGTGATTCACTATGCCCCACCAGCGGTTTCTACCGAACTAGCTGTAAGTTCCACGGTAAACACCATTTATCAGATAACTTTCAACTTTATAGCGCAAATTAATCAACATTTCAGGGATTTTTTGGGCGAAACAGTTTGAAACATTTTAGAAGATGATTTGGGTGAAACTCTGTGGTCGTTATAATACACAAGTTCCATTTGAACAGTGTTGTAAGGTCCCCTACCCCAATCCCAAAGGGCCCCCCTTCCCCTTAGTCAGTTCCAAGCTCATATCAGCAAAAATGTGGAATTTTGCATTTTTTGGTCAGAAAAAAGATCACGGATGCTTGTTTATTTGTTTTCTTTATATTTTATTGTTGTTTTTTTCCAAGAGTTATCGTATCAATCCAGTGGGACTAAAACATCTTGAGCAAAATAGTTTGAGACATTTTAGAAGATGATTTGGTTGAAACTCTGTGGTCTTTATAATACACAAGTTCCATTTGAACAGTGTTGTAAGGTCCCCTACCCCAATCCCAAAGGGCTCCCCTCCCCTTAGTCAGCTCCAAGCTCATATCAGAAAAAATGTGGAATTTTCCATTTTTTGGCCAGAAAAAATATCACGGATGCTTGTTTATTTGTTTTCTTTATTTTTTATTGTTTTTTTTTCCAATGGTTATCATATAAATTCAGTGATTCGTAATAACACTTCTTGAGCGAAATAGTTTGAGACATTTTAGAAGATGATTTGGGTGAAACTCTGTGGTCGTTATAATACACAAGTTCCATTTGAACAGTGTTGTAAGGTCCCCTACCCCAATCCCAAACTGCCCCATCCCCTTATTCAGTTCCAAGATCTTATCAGAAAAAATGTGGAATTTTGCATTTTTTGGCCAGAAAAAAGATCACCGATGCTTGTTTGTTTGTTTTCTTTATTTTTTTTATTGTTCTTTTTTTCCAATGGTTATCGTATCAGTCCAGTGGGACTAAAACTTCTTGAGCGAAACAGTTTGACACATTTTAGAATATGATTTGGGTGAAACTCTGTGGTCGTTATAATACACAAGTTCCATTTGAACAGTGTTGTAAGGCCCCCTACCCCAATCTCAAAGGACCCCCTCCCCTTAGTCAGTTCCAAGTTCATATCAGCAAAAATGGGGATTTTTGCATTTTTTGGCCAGAAAAAAGATCACGGATGCTTGTTTATTTGTTTTCTTTATTTTTTATTGTTGTTTTTTCCAAGGGTTACGGAGAGGACAGAATTTGAACTTTAGTGTAAAGAGCTAAGTGTCGGTTATTTAGTGAATATAATGCTAGGAGGGGAAATTAATTTTTGAGGGGGGAGGGGGGTGAAAAATGGTACTTATTTATTAGAAAAACTGAAATTGATTTTTTATTTCCCGGACTCTGATATTCAAACATTATGTCAAAAGCGAGCAAAGGTCGATGGTGAGTCTGGCACCAATGACACAGAAGAATTGAATTTTGAAGCTATTTTAGGGGAAGGTTGCATACCATCTCCTGATGATTCGGATATGTCGATATATGACGATTTATTGACTATGATAGACAATCCTCAAGAATTCCATTCTTCCCACAACGACCCGTCGTATAAAACATTGGCCAGCTCTTCTGTTGAAAACGTGAGAAAAAAAATTTAATTTATCTGTTTGAGTGTATGTGTGTGCTATTAACAAAATTTGTAATTTATTATGCACTTGTTTAATGCTATAAGCAACATTTTTAATTCATTATGCATTTGTTTGATAAATCTAATTAAGAAAAACATTTGTTTGATAAATAATATGAATACAAATCCAACTAAGAAAAAAATAGTGTGTTGTAATTGTGATAAAAATTTCCTCAAAGAAAAAAAACTCAATCCATTCATTTTAGTTTCAGGGGGAAGCTACAAAAACAACTGGCTTCCCTGGCCCAGGACTTCAGAATATCATGAGTGATTGTCCATGTTCGCAGGAACAACTGGATGATGTTAGTGAAGTTACGTCGTTTACAATTCCCCTGGATTTTCAGTTTACAACGGAAGAAATGAATAGCCTTTTGGAAATTGTTGGATCTAATGTTTCCAGGGAAATTTTTGACGACGACTTTATTATTAGTGAATTAGGTCCTGCGCAAATAGGTGCAGGACATGAGAATAGTGTCGTGTCCCCGGGACTACGTGAATTTTATTTGTTAGAATCTGCTCTAGGTCACTTGCAAACACATTGGATAGATTTTAATCCTCCCGAGGAAAACCTGGTTGACGAGAGTGTCATTGTAACAGACCCTGTAAATGTTCTTCATACCTACATCGACCGAATTCCAGCACTTATTGAGATTCAGATTCAGAATTGGGGGGGTCAGGGCGGATTAAGGCATTGGTCAATCAAAAAGTTTATTCACAAAAGGGGACATCAGGGGAGATTTTTTATTTTCATTTTTCAACTGGCAACCAAACTTTTTACCCTGGTATAAATGAATTTGAGGGTAACTTTTTCAATTGGGTCAAAAAATTAATATCAACTTTGGACACGTTCAACGAGAGGGGAAGTGGGTCCACAATTTTATAGATTGAATATATGGATCTGAATCTCAATAGATTAAAAAAAAACTTTATTTTAAGGGGGCGGGTAGTAGTCGGCGAATAAAATGCCACCCAGATTTGTCTGCTACAGGAGGGGATCAGGGTTTCAGATTTGACACGGGGCTGCAATGCTTTAGGTATGCATTTTTAGCAGCAGCCCATAAAATATTGAATTATGAGTCAACGATAAAAAATATTGACTTGCACGTAACGGTGGAGACAATTTTTCTAAGTAAATTTTGATTGTTTGGAGGGAAAGTATCTAATGTCCTTAAAAGAAATAACTATATTTGAAAAAGCAAATGAAAATCTTGGATTGGGGGTGGTTGTTCTCCAGTATGACAAAGAATTTGTAAATGGGGGAAAAAACCGAATACAAAAGGGTTTTTATATTCAGTTAGGACACCGTTGGTAGATAACCTTAAAAATTGGGTTTTTATCATCTATGAGCCTCCCAAAGATGTAAATTCCTATGGTCATTTTTTCCCCGTAACGGCAAAAAGTCGACTCTTATCTCAAGGTGTTCAGAAAAGAGTACGTCATTATTGTCCCATGTGCCTTTCCTCATTTAGAACTGAACGAAAATTCACGGATTACATGAGCTATTGCAAAATTCATGGTAATCAAAGGGTAGATATTTCGGCAGAAGCAAAGATACTTCACAATTTAAAAAATTCCAAAATTCCCTGCTGCAGGTTGATAAAGTATCTTTGGATTATGAATCAAGACTGTTGGAGTTATCGGACCCATCAAGGCCAAATATAGTCAAGGAACACAAACTCGTTGCGTGTTCCTATGCGCATGTCCGTCGCGATTCCAACAATAAAATACAGTTGGAAGAGTTTTTTTTTACTATGGATCAAGAGGGTAGCATGGAGAAATTATTGGTGTGTTTAATAAAAACAGTCAATAAATCTATTTCACAATTGCGTCACACCAACTACCCAATGTCATTATCAGATAAGGAGCTACGGGCACTAGAAAAGGGGACAATTTGTTGAGTTTGTAGGGGTGCTCTTGCCCCAAAAGATTCTGTTCAGGACCACAATCACCTTATTGACCCCAATTCAACGGGGAAAAGTAACTTTTGGATGTGGGCTCACAATTCATGTAATTTAAAAATTAAACAGCAACTCTTTCTTCCGGTTTTTATACATAATTCTAACTACGATCTGAAGTATGTGCTACCAGTAATGGCACATCTTCAAAGAAATGGAACAGTGGATGATGCATTGGTGATAGACAGCTTTTCCTACAAAATCATTCCTAAATCATCGGAAAAGTGGCTTGTTTTGGAATTTATGTGGAGATTTGTTGAAGATGGCATTGAGTGCGCGAATAAAATTCGCTTTTTAGATTCCTTCAGTTTTTTCCCCAAATCTTTGAGCGAATTAATTCAAGTGCAGAAAAACGATGACGGCTGCAACGCTTTCCCCCTTCTCAAGCAACAATTTCCAAATTATTTATAAAATTATTTATATGATTTTTTGACGGTCAAGGGCATATATCCTTATGATTATTTCTGCTCCATGTCGAGATTCGCCGAGGAAACTATTCCCTCGATCGAATCGTTTTACGACAGTCTACACAATCGTAGGTGCACCCCTGATGAATACAGTTTTGCCAAAAAAGTGTGGGCAGAGGGAGGGTGTAAAAATGGATTTGACTACTGCAAGCTGTATTTATCAAGTAATGTGTTAACTTTTTTAGACATTATGTGTAAAAATACGGACAAAATATACGAGGAATTTAATCTTGCTTTAGGATATTATTTTTCATCTCCTCATCTGGTAATGGACCTCATCCTAAACATTAGCGGGAAAAAAATCGGGCTGATCACCAACATCGATCTGATCATCGGGCTGATCACCTATTCAACGAGAGGTCAATGAGGGGTGGATACGTTTTTCACGGGGATTGTATCTTGGAAACTGATCCAACTGGAGAGAAATCCGATGCAGTGTTCCTTGATATGAATTCCCTCTACCCCTCGGCCATATCCCATTATGCGCTACCCTGTGATGACTATAAATGGCTCAATGACCCTCAAGCTGCCCATTTCCCCAACATTGACACTGTTGAGGAGAATGGGCCGGTTGGATGGTTTTTTGAAATTGATGGGGAGATACCTGTTGAGCTTCACGATTCGGTAAGGGATTTTGTTTTTCCATGCATCATTAGACCTGTGTCTAGGGACTCTTTGAGTCCCCGCAACAGACGTTTGGTCGAGGTGGAGGGATTGCATTGGACACCTTCAAAACAAAAACTTATTGCCAACCTCCTGTCCAAAAAAAATATTGTTTTACATCATGTGGCTTTAAAATAGATGTGTAACAACGGTTTCAATGTCACAAAGGTTCATAGAGCACTCCAGTTTAGTCAAAAACCCTATCTGAAAAAGTTTGTTGACATTTTTGTCAAGAAACGTTCTGAAACGAAGACAAAAGCCGAAAAAGAAATTTATAAGCTCATTTTAATTTCGGCTTTCGGTGAAATGTGCAAAAGTGTTCGCAATAGGAATCGTTGTGACGTCTTGACCGACCCCGAACAATGTACTCGAATAATTGCTGATCCAACTTACATTTCCTTTACAATGATTGGCCCTGACAAGGTACTATTGAATAGAAAAAAGAAGCATTTTCTGAATAAAAATATTGCTGCAGGCAGTGCCATCTTGAAGATCTCTAAAAATCTCATGTTGGAATTCTACTACAATGTGGCTAGGGTACAGTGGCCAGAGAAGGGACGAGTAGAGGTCTGCTACGGGGACACAGAATTTCTACTGCTAAACGTAAAAACTCCAAACCTACTTGATGATTTGGCGCACGGTAAAATCATCAGCTTGCAGATGGACTACACCAATTGGAGTGGGCTTTACCAAGAGCTGGTGAAACATCGGGCGCCAAATCAACTTTTATATTTAAAATCAGAAACGAGAAGTGACATGATTTGCCGTGGTATGTTTGTAAGTCTGAAGGTGTACTTTATGCTGACACACGACGAGGAAATCAAAAAACGTTGCAAAGGAGTACCTATGCGCTATGTAGATGAAAATTTCGACATGGACGTCTATAGGAATTGTATTGTTGAAAATACAATTCCACGAGCAAAACTGTTGGCAATTCGTTCGCGGAACTACAGGAACTTCACTGTAAATATTGAAAAAATTGCCATGGGTACCATTTCCGACAAGGTCTCTGTTTGTCAAAACGGTGTGACTACCCTCCCCCTTGGGCACTATTTAACTTCCGACCGAGCCGAATGTGTTAGCCATAGGGAAAGTCTCGGTTTGAGTAAAGTCCAATAAATTTCCCAAAACCTTGGAGGGGGGGGGGGGGCTTGCGGCCTGAGGGGGCGGCCGCCCGACCGGCCGTCAGCGGAGGCGCTGCCACTACCAACGGTATCTTTTTTTTACTTAGAGCAGATTTTTTTTGTAAATATACATGTTGTTGTTGCATTCAAATTAAAAAGGGTGTAAAAAGTGATATTATTTTAAGTGTATTTTTTCGTTAAATGGTATATTTTCTTATAAATAAAGTATATTTATTAAAGTGCTTTCTCTAGTGCCTTTTTTTTAAATAAATGTTTGTTTTTGAATTATAAATAAATTTAAAAAAAAATCTTAAGTGTATTTTTTTTGTTTTTTTTTTCTGTAATGTATTATTTGTAAAGTGCTGTTTTTTATGTTAATAATACAGGAAATATGATTCTTTATTGATTTTTTTTCTTCTTCTCATTATTCTTGAACGGACTAGTAGGGGAAATTATTTAGTCATTAGACAACTATAATCTACAGTTATTTGTCTAGGTGAACTGTTGAAGGGAACATGTATCAATTTAAAACACCATTAAGATCGTTTCTGTGCGGTCCATCAATGTCAGGCAAAACGACACTCTTAACTAAAATAACTAAAAATTGCGATAAAATGTTTGTGGAAAAGCCGAAAAAATCCACGATTGTTACAGTATTTGTCAGGAGTCCTACGATAAAATAAAAGCAATTGTCATATCGGGGTTGGTGCAGATACAGGGACTTGATGTTTTCAATACAGGGACTTGATTTTTTCAATAGTATTGAACCAAACTCTTGGCTGATTATTAACGATCTGGCTGAATCTATTGAACAATGGTCCTAGGAAATGCTACAACTGTTCACTGTTCGCTCTCATCATGAACAGATTTCTGTCACTCTAGTTCTACATAACCTCTTTCATCAGAGCAAGTGTATGCGAACACTTGCATTGAACTGCACCTACTATATCATCTACAGAGTTGTTCGCGAATCTAGATCACTAATAACCCTCAAAAAACCAATATACCCCGGCGCCCCTAAATTTCTGTTCTCAGCGTACAATCAGGCAACTAATAAACCCTAAGTCTATATCCTATTGGATCTTAATCAAAATACACCCGAGGATTTGCGTCTAGTCACAGATACTTTTGAGATTGAAATTACTGTATATCTCCCCGTGAACAGTAAAAAGATTGATTAGTTGCTATCATGACACTGAAAAAACTACATGAAAATAGGCATTTATTTTCAGTTCTAAGCACTTCAAAATCCCCACTTAGGAAAGCCATACTCAAACACGGTGTTGAAAATGATTTCATTAATCTAATATCCAAACTTTGCTTAAATTTGACTGAGGGCAATGTTCAACTGCCATAAGTAGTTAAGCAACAGGCAAAGTAACATCGTTCCATTGTACGTACATTGGCCTCTAAAAAGAAAGGAAAGAATTTTAAAAGGAAACGTCTTCTTCAGGCGGGCGGTAGCCTTTTCACACCTTTACTGCCGATAATTGCAGGATTTTAACCACCCCCAACCCAAGATTTTCATTTGCTTTTTCAAATATAGTTATTTCTTTTAAGGACACCGGATACTTTCCCTCTAAACAGTCAAAATTTACTTTAGGGAAATTGTCTCCACCGTTACGTGCAAGTCTTTCAAGATTTTTGTATTGTTGACTCATAATTCAATGTTTTATGGGCTACTGCTAAATATGCATACCTAAAGCATTGCAGCCCTGTTTCAAATCTTAAACCCTGAACCCCTCCTGTAGCCGACAAATCTGGGTGGCATTTTATTCATCGACTACTACCTGCCCCCCTTTAAATAATTTTTTTTTAATCTATTGAGATTCAGATCCATATATTCAATGTATGAAATGGTGGACCCGCGTCCCCTCTCGTTGAATGTGTCCAAAGTTAATATTAATTTATTGACCCAATTGAGAAAGTTACCCTCAAATTCATTTAGACCAGGGTAAAAGGTTTGGTTTCCAGTTGAAAAATGAAAATAAAAAATGTCCCCTGATGTCCCCTTTTGTAAATAAAATTTTTGATTGACCGATACCTTAATCCCCCTCTGACCCCCCCCCCCCCCAATTCTGAATCTCAATAATTGCTTGAATTCGGTCGATGTAGGTATGAAGAACATTTACAGGGTCTGTTAAAATGACACTCCCGTCAACCAGATTTTCATAGGGAGGATTAGAATCAATCCTATGTGTTTTCAAGTGACCTAGAGCAGATTCTAACAAATAAAATTCACGTAGTTCCGGGGACGCGACACTATTTTCATGTCCTGTACCTATTTGCACAGGACCTAATTCACTAATAATAAAGTCGTCGTCCAAAATGTCCTCGGAAGCATTAGATCCAACAATTTCCATAAGGCTATTCATTTCTTCCGTTGTAAATTGAAAATCCGGGGGAATAGTAAACGACGTACCTTCACTAACATCATCCAGTTGTTCCGGCGACAGTGGACAATTACCCATGATATTCTGAAGTCCTGGGCCAGGGAAGGCAGTTGTTTTTCTAGCTTCCCCCTGAAACTGAAATGAATGGATTGAGTTTTTTTTCTTTGAGGAAAGTTTTATCACAATTACAACACAGTATTTTTTTCTTAGTTGGATTTGTATTCATATTATTTATCAAACAAATATTTTTCTTAATTGGATTTGTCAAACAAATGCATAATGAATTACAAATTTTGCTTATAGCATTGTTTATAAAACAAGTGCATACTAAAATACAATTTTTGTTAATAGCACACACACACACACACACACACACACACACACACACACACACACACACACACACACACACACACACACACACACACAGATAAATTTAATTTGTTTTTTACGTTTTCAACAGAAGAGCTGGCCAATGTTTTATGCGACGAGTCCTAGTGGGAAGAATGGGATTCTTGAGGATTGTCTATCATAGCCAATAAATCGTCATATATCGTCATATCCAAATTATCAGGAGATGGTAAGTCACCTTCCCCAAAAATAGCTTCAAAATTGAATTCTTCTGTGTCAGTGGTACCAGACTCACCATCGACCTTTGCCCGCTTTTGACATAATGTTTGAATATCAGAGTCCTGGAAACAAAAAATCAATTTCAGTTTTTCTAATAAATAAGTATAATTTTTTCACCCACCTCAAAACTTAATTTCCCCTCGTAGCATTATATTCACTAAATAACCGACACTTAGCTCTTTACGCTAAATTTTTAATTTGTCCGCTCCGTAACCCTTGGAAAAAACAACAATAAAAAATAAAGAAAACAAGTAAACAAGCATCCATGATCTTTTTCTGGCCATAAAATGCAAAATTCCACATTTTTGCTGATATGAGCTTGGAACTGACTAAGGGGAGGGGGGTCCTTTGAGATTGGGGTAGGGAGCCTTACAACACTGTTCAAATGGAACTTTTATATTATAACGACCACAGAGTTTCACCTAAATCATCTTCTAAAATGTCTCAAACTGTTTTGCTCAAGATGTTTTAGTCCCACTGGATTGATACGATAACTCTTGGAAAAAACAACAATAAAAAATAAAGAAAAACAAATAAACATGCATCCGTGATCTTTTTTCTGGCCAAAAAATGGAAAATTCCACATTTTTGCTGATATGAGCTTGGAACTGACTAAGGGGAGGGGGGCCCTTTGGTATTGGGGTAGGGGACCTTAGAACACTGTTCAAATGGAACTTGTGTATTATAACAACCACAGAGTTTCAATCAAATCATCTTCTAAAATGTCTCAAACCTTTTCGCCCAAAATATCCCTGAAATGTTGATTAATTTGCGCTACAAAGTTGAAAGCTATCTGATGAATGGTGTTTACCGTGGATCTTACAGCTAGTTCGGTAGAAACCACTGGTGGGGCATAGTGAATCACGTTATCTCTCCTCAAATTCATGACAGTGCTGCCAGTCTCACGATTGAGCTTTGTCGCTTTTGAGTCGATTCATAATATTAATAGGGGACCACCCCTCCCCCCAAAAAAAACATTTAGAACCGAATAGCCTATCAGTGTATTGGCATGTCATAAAACACATTTTTAAATACAATACCTGAAAAAAAATACAATTTCAACTATTATTTTATTTAGAATGTTAAAAGGGGAGCATCCGGTCCCCCAAAAAGAAACATTTGGAACCGAATAGCCTATAAGTGTTATAGAATGCCATAAAACACATTTTTAAATACGAAACATGAAAAAAAAAATACAATTTCAACTATTATTTTATTCAGAATATTAATAAGGGAGCATCTGGTCCCCCAAAAAGAAACATTTAGAACCAAATAACCTATAAGTGTATTGGGATGCCATAAACACATTTTTAAATACGATACATGAAAAAAAATACAACTATTATTGTCAACTATTATTTTATTCAGAATTTTAATAGGGGAGAACTCCCAGCTCCTCCTCTTTTTTCGCTACAATAATTACACCCTTCCCCCTCCTTGTGTAAATTCAGACACACGCATATAGCTGATTATAAATTGTTAGCCGAATATCGTTTTAATTTTGCTTAATTAGGAGTACAGAGACACATAATCTCACGACAATGCACGTAGAACTTCTAATCTAAAACAGCTGTTATGGTCATGCGAATTTTTTCGTAGCTTCGAGAGCTTGCATAATTAATGAAGTTCCCTTTCTGTGTGAAACTCAAATGATAGGAATAAAAAAAGGTCATGTTCTTGTATTAGTCAACGAATTATGTGTATTTACTTACCAAAATAATTCTTTTATTGTCCCTGAGAACGAATGAATAAATTTGTTTATAATAGGCGTATTACAATGGCTATTAACAAACTGATCCAAACTATCCAATTTGCTCGATATATATAGCAAAACAAATGTGATTATAAATAGCTGTAAACCAGTATTTCTAGAATGAGACCATACCTTTGATTACGCACTTTGACAATTTCTAGTTTTTGGTTAAAAAAAACAAAAAAAACACACATTATGATGAAGGGCCTGATGGTTCAAGATAAAAAAACACGTTATGATGACGGATAAACGAAGTTGCTAAAGACATGTTTGATCACTTTGCTTGGAAATGTACCAAGGAACTTAGTTGTCAGAGGATACTCACTCTCTTTGAAAAGGTGTAGAGCTGTATTCAAATAGCATGGTCCTTGTGCTGTACGCAAATAGCATGGTAATTCCTAGTGCTGTAGGCAAAATGGAACCTACTACTCTACTCCCTTTTTAATAGTTATAAGTGATTGGAGGGGAATTAACCGCCCTTTCACGCCCACCATTTCCCCTAACACATGCAATCAAAATTTTGAGATTGCCATTTTGTTTAACGTAGTTGAAAGTTCTGGAAATTAGGTCTTTGAGAATGATAACCCCTTCAGGGCGAGGGTTGTAGGCTATGCCCTGGGGGCATACAAGGTTATTATAGAAAGTGTTGTCGTAAAAACTTCAAATAAGGGCTCATTTGATTGGAAATTAGAGGGCAAGTGTTTCAGAGGGCAAATGCCCCCCAACGCCCATCATTTCCCCAAACACTTCCAATCAATACTTCCAGATAGCCATTTTGTTCAACGTATTTTAAAAGTCCAGAAATTGGACTTTCAGAAATTGGAAATTGGAAAAGTCCAGTCTTTGAGCATAACAAATCCCCCCGGCCCTCTGGTGAGGGGTTGAAAGTTATGCCCTTGGGACATACAAGGTTTTAATAGAAAGTATGGGCATATAAACTTTAAAGGGGGATCTTTGGATTGGTTATGAGACGCTCTAGTGCTCTTTTTGAGTTAAAGTGATCAGAGGGCAGTTACACCCCCCCCCCCCGCACACACACGTCGAATTGTCCCGAAATGCATCTAAGAGAAATTTTGAGATAGCCATTTTATTCAAAATACTCTAAATATTATATAATAAGGCTTTTGGGGTTGAAACAACCTCCAGAGAATAGGGGAAAGGGTTGAGAGTTATGCCCAGGAGGTATTTAAGGTTTAGAAAAGGCTCAGTCTTTTTCACTGGAAAAGGCTATATCAATATAAAACGAACAGAAATTAAATTTAAAAAGAAAAACTTTTTCCACAAAATAAGTTTCTTTTAAGTAAAGAACTCCATTAAATCAAAAATGAGCAAAAATAGAATCAAATAATCTACCAAGCATACAACTACCACTATTCAGTATCAATAATTAAATAAATAAATAGCTCTAAATAAAACAACTATTCCAGAAGATAACCATATTAATTACCTAGGTCTCATGCTTGACCAAAAACTTAATTTCCACCTCCACATTTCAAACACAATAAAAAAATGTTATAGAAAAGCAAATATACTAAAAAGACTTCTTTCAACACCCTGGGGTTGTGAGGAGAAAACCTTAACCCAGTTTTATAAATCACATATAAGACCCCATATTGACTATGGGCTCATCGTATATGGTGCACTTGCAAAGAGCAAGATGCAAAAAAATTAAACAACACAAGATGATATAATACGTCTCATATTTGGTCTTAGGAAACCCACAAGCACCAAGTTTCTGCTTATGGAGAGTGGATTAACAACAATAAGGGAGAGACGTAGCTTTCTCTTGATAAAACATCTTACAAAAATTGAATCAAATAGCTCACACACATTACATAATTGGTTAAGAAATCCAGCCATGTATAGAGGTATTGCAGATGAGTATGCCAATATTCAAAAGAAGTTCCCTGTACCAGCAAAGTCTATTGCACCTACTTTCCCCCAATCCCCTCCATGGAATTGGTCATTTCCCATAACAAATACTGAATTTTAAAAATGGAATAAAGATTTAACCCCAATTACTTTTGTCCAGAAAAAATTTGCAGTACTTAATACAATTACCTATAAAAATCACTTCCAAATATTTGTTGATGGGTCAAAAATGAATGAGAAAGTTGCAAGTGGTGTTTTCCTTCCTCACCTGAAAATTGCAATGGCCGAGAGATTATTTAATAATTTATCTATAATGTCTGCTGAGTTAAATGTCATAATCATTGCATTAGAACACCTTAAGCAAAACCAATCTTTGATTGAAAATTTGAATAATATTATCATCTATTCCGACTCTTTATCAAGCCTTGAGTTGCTGGCCTCAGCTCCTCAATATAAGTTGGACATTGACACTTATCAATGTCACAGTATTATTGATAATCTTGCTTCAAGTGGCATAAAAACTTACTTTCAGTATATTCCTAGCCACTCTGGCATAAGTGGTAATCATCAGGTTGATGAAATAGTAAAAAATGCTATAAATATTGACCAGCCAAGTGGGAGACCAATCCCAATTAGAGACATTTACCGATGGAGGCTATCAGATATTAATTTTAATAAGATTAATCCTATCCTTTCCCCCCTTTCCCAATAAGTATCTTTCTAAAATTTATCATAGAATTCGTTCTGGAACAAATGGACTAAATTTCCTTGCATTCTCATATAAGCTTTCTAATTCAAGTGGTTCAATTCCCCCCCTCTTTGCAGGCTTTGTAATATGAATAATGAAACAATTGACCATTGCCTATTTGAATCTAATATGCTGACGTCTGCACAACATACCTTGCTTTGTAAACTGTTAAAATACTTTAAACACCACAAAATCCCACTATCAGCCAAGAGCCTAGCCAACTATACATGCACACAGAGCATAGAAATCGACATCTATCATCTTATATTTGAACTCCTAGAGTCGAAAGATCTGCTGAATGATATCTGAATATATCTAATAAATATGAGGCAATCAAGCCAGTAGCTCTGTAGCCCACAGAGTGAAGCAAAAGGAAAAGGGCTAAATAGTTTTACTGAAAAGCCCGCCTGCTGTTAAATAGAAGAAGAATAAGAAAGACATTGTTGTACATATACATTTTATTAATAAAACAATTCACATACATTTTTAAGCACTTTACTCTTAGGGCACTGAAATTTATATTATACAGGCCTGAGAGGATATTTTCCACTAGAAAGTCATTCAGACGTGGATTGTCTACACTAATGTTGAGAAACTGCTTGTAAGTACAGCCGCGAAATCGGAACACAAAATATAGTAGTGCCAGAGCTTTTAGTCGTCAGATCCTGCACTTTCCTCCGATTTTGAATAATAGTTTTCCCACAGCTCTCAATATAGTTGCGGATGTGTGGAGTGTAGAATGTATAGGGTAGACCAAGAGGATCAAAAAGCTCAATCGTCTTCATTGTTTGAAAAATGCACAGCCAATGACCCGTCAGCACAGTTGTCGGACTGCTATTAACAATAATTAAGGTATTGTTGACACTTTGAATTTTTCCAAGAAAGTCTGAGGGAAGACAATAGGATTTGTACTCGGACATGTATGGATCCATATTAAATACATTGATTATTTGACTGGTGTTCATGGTTCCAAGTCTAGTAGAACACTACCTTCGGGAATGATTTCCCAATAGGTTTCATATTGATTTAGTGAGATTAGTGCAATACTCTCAGCCAATGGGTCAGCAAATGTACACTCTAAACGCACACTCCCCGTACGTCCAATACTCATATCCTGCGTACCAGACAAATCCAATAAAATGATACCATGTGTTTTAGCAAACATTTCTTCGGTTATACCATTTTAAATAGTTGTGAATCATGATCTAGGGTTTGCATGGTCAACTCATACAATGTTCTATAGGATTTATCAAAAGATAGATTGTAGAGTGGAATACCGTTTACTTTACAGACAAGAGATGATAGCCCAAACATCTCGAATTTATGTGGACATCCAGTCCATGATTCTATTGCACTAGCGCTTTTTACAAATGCCGAGGCCAGTTTTGACGAAATTTCGCCATTGATAAAGGATGAGTCAGTGAAGGTGCGTGAGCCCATGGCAATATGACGTTGATTGGTGATTATATGAGGAACAAGTAGTTTAATATTATTTCCACTGGCTCTCAGTTTTTCCACAGCCAAAGCAACAGAACTCATAACTTGTTGTTTGCGTACATGAAGTATTGCCGAGGTGAGGGAGAGACTTACATCAGGATTGGCAGCAAGTTCTTTTCTCAATACGAAATTGGATGGAGCAAGCGTTAATTTTATACCCACTTTAACATTGGGTGGTAGCCATTGGGGTATATCAAATATCTCATAACATGTTTTTCTAACTAAATGTTATTCCACAGTTGTGGAATTTATAAGTACCTCTGTACTATTAGTGTAATTATAATACTTATATACCTTGGAAATGCCTCTGAATTCTTTTTGTGTCATCAGCATAAGTTGCATATAGATTTTATAATTTGTGAGATTGTTGCTTGTGCTCACCAGCGTGCCATTGATGTAGACACTGATTTGACGAAATAAATTATGTAATATACAATTTTCATAGGATATTCCATCGGCAAGAATTGGCAATGTATTATCAGACTTCCGGACTGTCATTTGCAAATCTATAAATGTCGAAGACATGTCCGTAATATAGTCTTCATTGGAATAAATTTGAAAGTGGATATTATCGGAGAGGGGTTGTTGAGGATAAAATTGTTCATAGCATCCATGCTTGACACTCCAATCAACATTTTCTGCATTGAATAGATTCAATGAAGCGGTGATTGAAGGTTGAGAATCCTTATGCGGTAGGTAGGACATCTTAGGAAAAGAAATCTAGTTTCTATCTAACAATTCTCTTCCTGGGGCTTCTTTTTCTTATAATACTGTTTAAAGTACGTGTCGGCTTTTTCCTTCTTTTCTTTTACAGGGGTGATGTATTTAGTTTCTGACCTGAGTATAGACTGACGAGTGATGCACTGTTTTTCGAACTTTTTAAACCTTTTACATATTGTTTTGATCTCTCGCCAAGGGTTCGCGCACTGGACCTAAGATTTTTCGTAGCACTTTTTTAAAAATCCTTGCCAGAGCCCCAATCGTATAGTGTAGAGGATGCAAAATCTGCTGCAGCCGGTACAAGATATTTTCTAGCCAGAGCTAGTGAAGAGCGAAACAGCTTAGCAAACCAACTGCCAAGACCATAGCCCGCCATTGACGAGCGACCTTTGTAATAGTCCATTCTATTGCCCTGTTGTCTTGGGCCAAGAGTGTTAACATAGCAGTCAATATCAGGACAAATGAATACCACTTTTCTATTATTAGACATCTTTTTGTTGAACGATGGGACGAAAATGGCATGTAATCACGGCCAAACCTTTTGAAATTGCTAGGGGATCACCTAATTCAGTTCTTAGTGTTAACTGACAGAGTTCCAAATAGGAAGTGTTTACGGGAATATACTGAAGATGCTTTATATTGTAGGGGTGAATATGTTCTTGATTTGTTTTTCGTTCAAGAACCCATAGGAGGGGAACGTTTGAATTACCAACCCGGGATGTTTCCTCGAATGAAGCGTAGAGAAATATACATGTGTTCCTGGAGAAGGCAGGCGGGTAATCTGCAAAAATAAAATTAATGTTTCCGGCACTTTTACCGTTGATTATATTGAGCTTAAAGCCAAGAACATCCTTTAGATTATCATTGAGAATAACGTTTTTTTGGCAATAGGTGAACTAATTTAGATCTTGCCCTCCTCCTTTAAATAGTTGAAATGAAAAGCTCTTTTTTTACGAGCGGAAATTCTTTTATGAATAGAACGACATAAATCATTCATACAGGTGAGTTCCTCTTAGGGTAATTCAATATATGGATAATCCATCCAATTGATCTTTTGAATTTGTTCTTGATCACCTGAGGGTGGTGGTGGCCAATCATAGGGTCTAATTTTTATTTCATATTTATGAACTTTTCTCAGGATGTCGTAGGTATTTTTGAGAATACCGTCGACAAGAGCCACTTCATACTTTCCATTGTCGTCGAATTTGATGGTGGAGGAGAGTTTCGTCCAAAAATCACTTGTTCTGTTCAAGTCATTGTAGAGAGGATCAAAAAACATTGGACATAAAAGTCACATAGAAATCATTGGGCATTGTTAATATCTTCAGCACTGACCCAAGAATCAAAATCAGAGTTGTATCCTAGCCAGCGAACAAGCAACTGTCTCTTGCCCCTACGAGTATGACTCTTTAATATCCTTGCAATTTGATAAACTTCACTAGTGTTTCTAACTTTTTGCAGTTCATATTCATAAAACCGCCAAGAATCTCATCATCTTTAGTGTCTCGCAGTCGATATGTCGTGGGTTCGTTGTTTAGGATTTTGGACAATTTAAAAAGTTCAGTGCTCCCTAAATAATTCCCTTTTCAAAAATATTGGTGGTTCTATTAATTCGAACAGTATCACCAATATTGAATTTCTTCTTTTTCTTCTTCTTCTCATTACCACCATCGGAATATTGCTTTAGAAAAGCATCAAATGTATTTTCACTGCAATGAACTTCCCGAGGGATTGAGTTGGACAGAGAACGATGAGGTCGTTGGTTATATATCTGCATGATTTTATCTAAATCATGAATAAAAGCAGGTGTATTTTTCAGCGTACAATATCTTGAAATTAATAGACGAATCGTTCTTATCAATCGTTCAGCCAATGCAGCCTTTATCGGGATGTGACTATGATAAAGTGTTGTATTATATTTCAATAGAACTTTTTGCACATGGGGATTAACAAATTCGCTACCGCGATCTGATTGAATTTTTCTATAGCAATCCTGTTCAAGAATACTTTCTAAAGCTTGAGCAACTTCAACACCTCTCTTTGTTTGCAATGGAATAGCATAGGCATAGTGACTAAAGTCACTGATTGCCACTAGAATATATTTGTAGGGTGCATTGTGACGTCATTGAATCGCGTCTAAAGTTAAAAGATCAGTTTGCATTATATGCAGAGGGAAAAAGGCTTTAGTTTGTCGATATTGTTTGCCACGAAGGCTGCGATTCCGATGCAGTGTGTAACTCGGTTCATTCTGTAGATACTCTTTTGCCTTTTTTAATGTGCTGCCAGAGGCAACTTTAGAAAGGGTTTTGGGGGAGCTTAAACTTTCAGCTTAACCAATATTTTCATAGACATGTTTCAGAACTTCAACCATTTTCAACGCAAGCACGTAGTGTAATGTCCACTCCCCTTTTGCACACTGGAGGGTGAATCAATCCGTCTTCGCTTTTGACTAGCAGCCACAGGTGTTATAAAATCATTGCTGCTGCTGCTGCTGCTAGTATTTTCCAATATTGAATCTTCTTCTTTTTTAAATGGTGTTGGTGTTGGCGTTGTTGGAGGACTATATTCTCTTAGTTTCTGTAGAATTTGCTTATTGCCAATAATACTTTTGGGGAAGTTTGATGCATTTAGAAAGGTATATAGATTATTGTCAAATGATAAATGTCCTTACGATTCGTCACCATATCACAAATTACATCAACTAGATTATAAATTTTTCCCTGAATAATAATTCGTTTCCCTTCGCTGTCGACTTGAGCTTGATGATCACTAGCAGTTTTCAATATGAGATATGATAATACTCTTTTAATCTGTTCTCGATAGGTCACTGGCAATAAGTTTCCAATTGTTTACACTATAGATTTAAATTCCTTCTCCTTTGATTGTCCTGCTGCAGAATCTTGAGGAGATGTTTCCTGTTTAGAGAGATCTGTGATTACAGCAGGTCTCTCACGATAAGGTCTATGTTTGTCCCGTCGTCGCAATGCATCTTGAAGTAATTGCAGTTTTTGTCATCAGCAATATTCTCATCATTAATGAATTTGCTTAGATTGTCTTCAAAATTTTCGACGGGCGAGAGGACAAGTTCAAACGTTGTCAATTTATAGGGCTTAGCCGTTCTCTAGAGAAAACTGTTTACAAGTCCTGCAATTATTGGCAGTAAAAGTGTAAAAAACCTACTGCCAGCTTGAAGGAGACGTTTTCTTTTAAAAATTTTTCCCTTGTTTTTGCAAGCCAAGGTGCGTACAATGGAACGATGTTGCTTTGTCTGTTGTCTAACACCTTCTGGTAAGTGTACATAACCCTCAGTTAAATTTAAAAAAAGTTCAGATACTAGATTAATGAAATCATTGTCAACACCATGTTTGAGTATAGCCTTCCTGAGTGGAGGTTTTGAAGTGCCTAAAACGGAAAATAAATGCCGTTGTTCGTGTAGTTTCTTCAGTGTTATAATGGCAACTAATAGCTTTTTCTACTGTTCACCGGAAGATATACGGTAATTTCATTGTCGAAAATGTCGGTGACTACACGTAGATCCTCGGGTGTGCTCTGATTAAGATCTAGCAAAATGTAGCCGTAGGGCATATTTGTCGCCTAAGTGTATGCTGACAGCAGAAATTTAGGGGTGCCTGGTTATATTTGCTTATTGAGAGTTGTTAGCGAGCTAGAATCACCAACAACTCGATATATAATATAGATGGTGCAATTCAAAGCAAGGGTTCTCATACATTTGCTCTGATGAAATAAATTGTCTAGAACTAGGGTTATGGAAATCTGTTCATGATGAGAGCGAACGGTGAACAGCTGTACCATTTACTGTGAGAACTGTTCAATGGATTCAGCCAAATCATCAATAATCAGCCATGAGTTTGGTTCAATACTATTGAAAACATCAAGTCCCCGCATGATTTGTATTGGTATGGGTGCAGCAATAGCTTTTATTTGATCATAGGACTCTTGCCAAATACTATAACAATAATAAATTTTCTTTGGTTTTTCCAAAAACATTTTATTACAATTTTGAATTATTTTTGCTAAAAGTTTTGTTTTCCCCGACATTGATGGACCACACAGAAACGATCTGAAGGGTGTTTTAAATTGATACTTGCTGCTGCTGTTGACAACAGTCGGACTACAACTAACTGTAAATCATACTTATCCAATGAATAAGTAGTAGTAATAATTTTCCCTTAGATCTATCTACGTTAACAAGAACAACAAAAACAATATTTCATTCATTTATTCGACATGAAAACTCTATTTTGTTAAACATGAACAACATAAAAAAAACACTTGTTCAACAAGAACAAAAACTCTATTTGTTCAAACATTATTGACATAAAAAAAACACTTTTTGTCCATCAACAATAACACTATTCGTACAACACTAGCACTTATTGTCATAAAAAAACACTTTTTGTCCATCAACAATAACACATTATGTAAAACACTTATCGTCATATAAAAAACACATTTTGTTCAGCAAGAACACACACATTTTTGTACAAACACACACTATTTGTACAACAACAAATTTTTTTTTTACAACATGAACATGAACATGAACTTAAAATAGCACAGTTGAACACTATTAATTTAATACCTTCCAACCTCCGGGGAGCCCCGGGCCGAACTCCGGCCACGGGCGGGACCCCCCCCCCCCCCCCGGGAGCCGCGCACTGAAGGCCTGTCGCGGGGGGGACCCCCCCCCCCCGGGGGAAAAACTGTATACAATAGCCGTCGTCACTGCTGCTGCTGCTGCAACAGGTTAGAGCTTTTAATTCATAAATGGTTCAGGTTTGATTGGGTTAGGTTAGAGCATTCAGGTTAATTTATCCAGACCAAGTTGATTAAGATAGTCTATGCATTCAACCCGGTCTGAAATACGGTTGTGGCCATGGGGTAGTACACTTACACCATTCTCGAGCACAAAGACTTTGTCGGATATACATGACGCTGCATTTTTTTCCACTCTTACAGTATAATTTTTATGCTGTAGAGAGCGAATTGCAAGCACTTGTGCTCTCGGCACTAGGCTACTTTCTACACAGTCTCTGTACACGCTCATGTTGAAATTGTTCCTTACAAAATGTGTAGGCACCCCTTTACACGCCTGCTTTACATCCCTATTATGAGTTTCCACGCAATGTACTTTAGGACCCGGGAACAACCCCCTGGATATCAAATCACTCCCCATCTCTGATTTTAACATTAGTAGTTGATTAGGGGCTTGACGTTTTACCAACTCGGGGTAGAGGGACGGATTCCAGTTTGTTAAATCCATCCAGGAGCTGATGTGTTCCCCATTTTCTAAGTCTCCCAATAAATCCCCGGTTTTTACTTTTAACAGCAAAGAATCTTTATCCCCATAATAAACTTGAACCTCCCCCTCCCATGGCCATTGCACCTTGCACACATTGTAAAAAAATGAGAACATGAGCTTTTTTGAAATTTCAAGTACTGAACTACCTCCTGCTATATTCTTCTTCAGTACCACATTTCTCTTTTTCCTGTGTAGAAGAACCATGCTCACCTCTATGCTCGTGAACGTTGTAAAATTGGGGTCTGCAATAATTCGTGCACACTCTTGAGGGTCAGTCACGACGTCGCAACGAGATCTGTTCCGTACGCTTTCACACATTTTGCCAAACGCTGAATTTAGAATGAGTTTGTACATTTCCTTCTCTACTTTGGTGTTTGCCCGAGAGCGTTTATCAACAAAAGTGTCGATAAACGTCTTTAAGTAGGGTTTTTGACTGAATTGCAGGATCCTATGTATTTTGGTGATCTTGAAACCATTGTTCACCATCCAGTGCAAAAGCACATGATGAACAAAGATTTTAACGACGAAGACCACAGTGCCTTTCCGTCATAAACAAATAAGTAGAACAACAGGGAAACTTTTATACAAGCCAGTGGAACGCAACTTTAAATGAATATTTCGACCCTATATCCAAGGGCCGTCCTCAGCAAAACAAACGAAGAGAATAAAAAACAATATAAAAGAAACTTACATTAAAATTCGATCATTAAAACTGAAAGGTTTTTTTAATGTTTTAAAACAGCCCTAATATCATTACTTCAAGGAAGTTCAACCAGGACTTCAACTTCCTTGAAGTACCAGAAGCCAAACCCAGTACCTTGAAGTACCTTGAAGCCAAACCCAGTGTTTCACCAATTCAATCGACGGGCCTCTTACTGGGAACACCACCCCCTTCTTTTTAGAACGAACCCCACCCTCAAATTCAGTTTCGTGCTGAACCACAGTAACGCCAATATTTAAATGGACATTGGCCCTTTCAAAAATTTCAATAGACCTGAGCGTTACTGGGTATTTCTCCTCTAAACAAGAAAAATCTAGAATGGGAAAATCGGACCCCTTCTTCCCATGTACAGCCCAGTGATCTAAATTCGTCTTGGTAGTGTCACGTGCTAGAGGCTCGAATGCTGATATGAGGAAAGCGTACTTGAAACATTTTTGATCTGTTTCAAAACAGATTCGTTGGACACCTTGACATCCTTCTAGATCGGGATTATATTTAAAAACTATTGACCTTTCCCCCGCCCCACCTGCCCCCCCCCCTCTTAAAATAAAATCTTTGTTAAATTTACAAATATTAACGCTTAAATTTTCAACAAATAAAACTACAGACCCGCTCCCATTTTCGTTATAATTCTCGAGATCCGTAACAATAAGGCCTATCCAATCAATAAAAACACCCTCAAAATTCTCTAAATGGGGATAGACCACTCGCATCTCGGTATGTACATAATGATGATAAACCTCACTTTTTCCCTCATTTAAATAAAACACCTTTAAAACAATTGGAACCTTAATTGAATCCCTACCTCCCCCCAAAACTGAATTTGGTTCTCTAGCAGTGCACGAATTCTATCTACATATTCGTGAACAGTTTCTACAGGGTCAAACACAAAATTACTACCCAAAAGCGAATTAAAAGGGTCTCCAAAAGTTGCAGAGTAGACAACTATTGTATTTAAAATCATGTTTGAGAGTTGAAAGTCTGGGAATAATGTGAATTGGATATTACCCTCCCCCTCTTGTATATTATCACCATCCCCTCCCCCACATTGTTCATCAATAGAATAGTTTGAAAACATTCCATCCTCCCCCTCATGTATAGTATCACCACCCCTTCCCCACATTGTTTAATAATAGAGTCATGGGAAGCTACTTCAGTTTTTTGAAGTGGAAGTATGTAATCAGTGGTGGGAGGGTTCCCAGTTAATTCATTTGTAAAATCCTCTAAAATTTGTAATGTATTTGGACTCAAGTCTCCCTGCCCAACTGTGCTATTATCTACATTAAAAAAATCAGCTAAAAACTCATCAATGTTATCTGGTATTTCCAATGTTTTATCGTACCATTCATTGCTAGGCATGTTCCATTGTTCCATTGTGATGTTTCATTGATAGGCGATGCTTCATTGTTGAACTCCATAGACATATCTTATTCTTCAATCGATGGCAAATACGGAACCAGAACAACCTATAAAAGAAAAATTGCTTATTTTCAAAGTGTCTAAATCCTTCCTATTTTTAGAAATTGAATTATTATTTAAAACGTGCTTAGTAGTAGCATTTAGTTCCCTACTCTATATATTCTAAAAGTTCCACCTTAATACAATCTAAAAGATGACATAGTAGGTTTTGATTTTGTTCAAACAACTCCTCAAAAAATTTCATATCAATACTCTATATCTGCTTTGGAAAAAAAGTCGGGGTCTTTACTTGATAGCCTATCCCTTTCTGGCCATATATAACTCTTTCCGATAGAAAACTGTTTTTAAATAACGCAGTTTATAACGCAAAGAGTTTGCTATGAGGAAATTATGATCGGAATATAGTGCCTTTCTTGGCTTCACTATGAGAATTCAGCAGACTGAATGTATACAATAATTGACCTGATTTAAAAGGGGGAACACTATATTTCCTTTAGGAGAAAAATATCTCTGACACGCTTTTACTGTGATGAAATGAAAGGTTTACTTCTATGTCCTCTTAAAACTATAATATTCTAGCGAAAATAGCATTTTGAGTTTCAAATGGTGAGATAAATGGCTCTCTAGCAGTAAACTAGAAATTAGCTAAAAATGTTATTATGAGGTTGAAAAGATAGTGAAGATGCCTGCATTAGGCAGAGAAAATAGGAAAGACTAAAAAAGAGCGGTTTCTTTGACAAGTCAAAAAATTACATTATATTTAGGTATCTCTGAGGGAGGGGGAGCAGAGAAATTTAAAACAAGGGGTGCGGAGGGGGATTATTGCGAAAATAAAATTTTAATATCTCTGACACACTTTTACAGTGGTGAAAAATAGTGAAAAGAAAAGGCTAAGAAAAAGTTGGAAGAAATAGATAGATATTTCTATAACCAAGTAAAAATGCATACATTTTAAAATTCCAGCTGCACTTGTGTGTCTGAAGATCCTGGCAAAGTATGCTGGAGGGCAACCTCCTGACCTTGCGTAGGTGGGGCAGCTCTTGAAGGCCCAGGCAAAGCATGATGGAGGGCGGACGGGTCAGTGGCGTTACGTTCTTGCGCAGATTGGGCTGCGGCATGTGCAGGCAGTGTCGGTCTTGAATATCCGATATGGGGGCTGGATGGGCCAGTGTATTTGATAACTGATGGTCTTAAAGGGGCTGCCTCACCCTCTCTTGCTCTCTTCGATGGAGGGGGTAGAATTTTCTTCATAATTGTCCTTAAAAAGAAGACAAAATTTAGTATGGAAAAATGATTCCCTTTTTTACAGAGGAAAAATTAGTACCCTCCCCCCCCCCCTAACCATAATTTGGTCTAGAAAGCATTTATCACAATGAAGTCCCCTCCCCCCCTCCGTTTTCAGCAAAGCAAAAAGTAAAAATTTGCAATGAAGAAGCTATTATGTTAATTTGATCAAAAAGTATCCATTTTCAGTGAAACCTTTTGGCTAAGCCGCTAATGTAAGGATTAACAAGCAGAAAGTGCAAATGTGGGGTGTCAGTAATTATCACCTATTTACAGATTTGCGAGAAATCTGTAAGTAAACCATACTGGCTTAATAGCTAAGGGATAGACAGAAAGTTGGCTGTCAAAAGAAGAGTTCAAAAACATAGTTATTTCTATTGGAAGAACTAAAGTCGTAAACAGAGGGGGGGAGATGGGAGGTTTGCATGGTAAAAAAGAACATATTTTACACTCTCTAGCGAGTATAAACAACATATAGTGGAGTTTGTATTGTGGTTGGGGGGGAGGGGGGGTTACCTGAATTTACTGGAGGGTGACTATGTAAAATAATTTTATTTGAAAATAAAGTATGAAAATTTACTAAACAGAACTCACATTATAAATCACTGTAGCCAAGACTTTCAACTCATCAATATTCAATGTTTTATCCATTGTGTCTTGTAACTTTCTGAATGTTTAATCACAACGCATGTCAATTATATACGAAATCTCAAGGGCGAATTGTTATGTAATGGGAAACCATATGTAACCGACTTCCTGATTGGTTTAGAAGGAGATGTAACCGACTCCCTGATTGGCTTAGAAGGCGACCCGTGATCCTGTTTCCCGTTATCAGATCAATAAATTCTCCCCACCGATTATGTAAATCAATTTCTCGTAAATTCACTTCCCCTTCGAGTCTTAGATCAATACATCTATTCCCACCGATTATGTAAATCAAGTTCTCGGAAATTCATTTCCCCCCTCTTGTCCTAGATCAATACATCTCTTCCCCATCGTCAATGCGCATATCCAAACTTCACCCCCAGCGTCATTACACCTAGACGAACAACAACAAATAAATCGGCCTTGACCCCCATTAGACTCGATCGATAATTCTTGAATAAATTATGTTCGTACAGCGTTAGACTTAATTGTAGATGACAGCACATGTGTTTGTACCGGAGATATTAGGTCATTCCTACTGTCTTGTTAGACATACATGTAAATGCCGCTTAACAGTTTCCTATAATTGAACAAATAGACATAATATAATGCCTTAAATGAAAGCTGGATATCTATGAATTAAACATGATGCATCATTTCTGGTGCCGTTTTATTAAGTTTATTTTTGCCCATCATGTGCTACGAGTCCGACAAAATTTGCCTGATTTTCCAAAATTGGTGGGGGGAGACGCCCCCGAAAATCCGAGGAATCTTGATGAAATGTAGGGTTCTCAGCATAGCAGAGAACTCTACTCTACTTTAGAGGCCGCCATTTATAATAGTGTAGAATTTTCCATCTTTTTCTAGAAGAAAGATCACGGATACGTGTTCATTTGTTTGTTGTAGTTTTTTTTCACGGTGAGCATATCGTACCAATGGTCCTAGAAGATCGAGAAAGGTTTTGTTCGAACAGAAATTAAAAAGTACTTTTTTCAACTAGTCAAAAAAGACTGGAGGATAACTAGCCCCCCCTCCCTGTCCCCTTTTTCACTAAAGTCGTTCGATAAAAACTTTAAGATATCCACTTTGTTTAGCATAGTTGAAAAGTCCAATGACTATGCCTTGAATGAAATAACCCCACGTGGGATGAAATAACCCCAAAGCCCCAGGGGAAAGGGCTGTAAGTTAGGAAATTTGCCTCTTGTTTACATGTAGTACTTGTTATTTGGAAGTGTAGATACACTTTTTGGAGAGGGGAAACATTCCGTGGAATGAGGAGTTTTCGGGGGTAACCTTTCCAGGGAAAATTGTATAAGGCGGGAATTTGTAAGAATTCCTGTGCAAAGTTTCTTTTATTTGTTTTAGTTTCTCTTTTGTGACTCAATTTTACATGTAGAGATGTTCGGGGAAATTTTCAGGGGGGTTGAGATTTTGGGATTTTCTGGAGCCTTTTCCGTTTGGGATGGGGATTTTCCACGGGGGAAATTCTCCATGAAAGAATCTTCTGTAGGAGAAAATATCTTCTTTTTTTTGGGTGGGGGGGTCAGAAAAATTTTCAGGCGGAATCATCTGCGAGAGAAACTTCCCGGGGGAATTTTCAGTGAAGAAAAAAATGTCCGAGAAGTATTTTCCAGAAAGGGGGTGGGATGTTACGCAAGAAGAACTTTTCGTGGGAGGATTACTTCCTTTGGAGGGGGGGGGGTGACAGAAGTAATTGTAGGTGAGGCACGTTAATAGGAATGTAAAAATATAAAATAAAAGGAATTTAATGTCAGTAAAACTGGGGGAGGGCAGCAGCTCCTCCTTTCCCGTACCCAGGCCTAAAACCGCCAATGTATGCAGATTTCCTGGCATTAATTGAAAAAAAGATCAGATATTAAATATAAAGAACAAATTTTTCCAACTTAGAACGAACAGCATTAAAGCTTAGAACGAACAGAAATCATCCCGTATATGAGGCGGGCCGATCGCTCCTCAAACTAATTTCATTATTAATTTTTTTGACGGGCTGAAAACGTACTCTAGTCTGCCTAGCCGGTTCTTGCGTTCTATTTTTTTTTGGTACTGGGGAGTTATCCCTTGAAAAAATTGGGAGATGCCTGATCGCCCTTGAAGGTCAGGCTTGCGCTTGATTTGTCTAGGCTATTTATTTTTGTTTTACTGTGATTTGCCACCATCGTATCAACTTCGATCAATCACCCTACCTCCTGAACTGCAAGATCTAACGTCTGAATATTTTTGGATATTACCATTCTATCTAGTTTTTGGGGTAGCCCTTGCAAAAAGGTATGTAGTATGACTTTTTCATACAGTTCTCCTGATCCTTTTCCGAATTTCGCTTCTACTGAAATCCGTATATTATCAAGATATTCTCTTACATTTTGTGAATGGTCAAAGCATACCATTCCGTGTTTTAATTTATTTGTAGAACTAGTTTCGATAAATCTATCTTTAAATGCCGTTAACAATTTGTCCGCCATATTTATTGGCAAGCTGGCATCATAACCTATAGTATTTTCAATTTGCTTTAAGAAGGTTAAGGCCTGGCCTTTTAATCTTAATAGGAGCATGCCGACTAACGTTTCTAGCTCTGTTTTTGTTAATTCTACAAACTGGGCCAATTGGATATTAAATTCGTCGATATCTGTTTGTTTATCGTATTGCGGAATAGATTTTGCCATTTCTACATTTTTCGCGACCAACTTTTGCGCCATTAATAGTTCGCTTAATTCTTTTGACATTTTTGCGTTTGAATAACTCAAAATAAATTTATTTTTTCACTTAACCTATTTTGTGGAGGCTATTATCTTCTATGAGATATTTTAAAGGGTTTCCTATTATAGCTTAGCGATTATAGGCCTATCACTTTTTCTTATATGTCTGTATCTCTCCAATGATTAAATTTAAATTACAAAGTTTATAGCCTAACTAGTTCGCACGTTTCCCTCCAATTTCCGAACGTGCCATATGTAATATTATAGTTTAAGAAAAGCGCCAAATGTAATATTATGCTTTAAAGCTGTGGCAATTGAGATGCGCCAAACGTAGCAATGAAGTCTGGGGCCACAAATGTAATATTATGATTTAAAGCGGTGTACCGATCGCGCCACTCGCTGAAAGCGAGAAAGTAATGCGTAATTATAGTAAGTTAGAAATTCTCCAACTATCAATCCAGGAGCGTAACCTCGCTTCCTCGAGTTATCTCCTTGTCAATTACCTCCAATGTTATGTGGGAAATCCGATTCCTTGGAACGTTACCGACGGAGGCATACGAACTAGTTACCTGCTGTGCGATTAGATACAGACACATAAATAAAACAAACACAAATAGAAAAGCAATAGTTTTATTGTGACTTACATTATAGGCGTACAACAGTGCTTCACTTCAACTGACGACAAATAGAGGCAAAGTTGATCATTAAGTTGACTCTCAAAAATAATGGCAATAGAGACAATTCATCATTGACCATGAGAGAATTAACAAAACATAATTGACGCAAAAACACTTTTCTGCGCGCTAAAACACCTGATTCTGCGCGCTAAAAGCTAATTCAGAATTGGCCCAACTCGTGCGGAGTGGGCCGCTACCTTGTAATTATGTTTGCAAACTCACTTCATTATGCTAACTGCCCATCCAATAGATTAATCAAATATTTTTGATGATTAAACATTCAGACTGCTCTTAATAATTTAAATTTCCTGTAAACATTGTATCTAGCGTTTTCTTATTTCCAAGTACCATAGCAAAATTTAAAACTATCTTCCTTGTGTAGCTGAGAATAAAATGCATTTTCTCTTTTGCTGATTAAGAACTTTTCTTTTTGAGACTGGATTTAAACTTAATTAGGAGAGGTTTAATTTATGTCGGAATTATTCTTAGAAGGAAAGAATTATTATTTTTTTTGTATTTTAAACATTTCACATATTACTCACGGTATATATTACCCTTCCCATTATTTGATGACGTCCCGTCATTAGGACTTGCTTGCCCTTGGATTTTTGAAATATTCGCTATTTATTAACTATTGGTCCCGTGTAATTTTGATTGACATTGTATTATTTTATACTCTTATATAAGTTTAATCAGGAGTGCTAAAAATTTTCTCTTTTACTTTTCTTACGTTATTATACATCCCTATCTAAAGTTCATCTACCGGACTAAGATTATCTATGGTTCTAGCCTAGCTACTATACTAAAGATTTTTTTCTACATCTAACACTGATGACTTTTACATTTCCAACAAGGTTGAGGCTATTCTACTTTTACTATAAGATTTTTTTTTGAAAATTCACCTTTTACAAGTTTTTTTTTTACTTTGTTTATTATAGGATAATTATGCTTCATATCTACGCTAAATTAATGGGGAAATGCATTGATTTTGCATTAACTCTATCGAAATAAATAGCAATACATATATATACATGAACGATTTAAAGTGTTCACCACATTCACTGGTAATCATTAAAACATTTTCACTTGGTTTGTTCGTTATATAATTCTGATAATAAGTTATCGAAGTTGTTTTTCCAATCTATTTTTTATCAAAACTATTAAAATGTAACATGTGTAAATTCACACCTATTTCACCATCTACGTGTCTCTTAGCGTACTCACTCCTTCCGTTATAATTTATGGTCCTTCACTCCTCTTGTATTGGCAAAAATTTTAAAACACTTACAATATAGTTTCTTCACAGAATAGTTCGAGTATGTTCATCTTGGACGAAATGCTCTCTCCAATTGTCAAACGGGAAATGATACTTCCAACTACAGGTGTGTGGGAATATGCTATCAGAGTTCATTCTCACCTGCTTTATTTGATAGTTCATAAGGTGCTTTGTCTTTTAAGGGGTTGAACAATGGGACTGTTGGGACTTGGCACTTGCTCTTTTATCAACGCGGTCAGGATTGGATTGATTTTTTTTCCAGCATATCATTCTTGGAATATTTTAAAGCACATAGAGAATGTATTTCTCGTATAAAATTATTCACTCTCTCAGTTAGAGATTACAGTTCTCTTATTAAATTGTTCGTTCCTGGCTTGCGTCTATTAACTTTTGCGGTGATTCCTTGGTTAATCACTGGGGAATTGATGTTTGGATTTAGAATGGGTTGACATCAACTTTAGTGACTCCTTCAACATATTGTCTTCTAACTTGTGGGAGGGGTGTATTTTCACTGAGGGATTAGTCACTTGGGATAATTTTGGTTTCTCTAATTCAATGGTTGGTTTCCAGGTCCATTTTCAGAAATTATCTCGTAACATTTATGGGATAACAGAGATATGAACTTTTCGCATTTGATAGAGGTGATAGGATGGATTCCGAGAAATAGTCGGAAGGGATTCGACGCGTGAATCTGTGACACATAAATATTTTTTGGGCTCACCAAATGTCACGACTATACAGTCATATGGTACATGGGTCCATAAGGATTATCAAGGGTGAAATTTATGTACATATATCTTGTACTGGTCGATGGGGTTCTCAGGATTTATTTGTTTATACAGTTCGATAATGTACTGGATACTGAGATTCAAATATAGTTTTACCTGATACGTAATATGGTTTATGGTCGACGAAACAACGATCAAAATGTAACTGTAATCTTCGTAAATGAAGCTAGGATGAAACTTGCCTGGAGTCTATGGTGAGTACTCTTCGTTGGTTGAGGTATGATGAAAATAGATATTACTAGGTTGTATCTACACTGGACTATGCATTGTAATGATCGATTTCCAATATGTCATTCCACTTCCTGTAATAGAAATAACGAGGCAGAATCACACGTTCTTTAAAATCAAGTTATCATAATACATAATAGGCAATATTTAATGGTTAACGTTACGCTACAAGGCAATATTAAAAAAATACATTGATATTGATACAAATGATTTGATTTTGACAAAAAAACGTCATTATCGTGTCAGTCTAAAATATATACTATTTTCATTGGTAAATCTAAAATTGAGATTTTTTCTAATTTTTTTTGAGAATGGAAACGACGATACAAGACTTATTTAATCCTTCAACACTTATTTAATTCTTCCTTAGATTTAAAACAATCCTTTAAACATAAGTTACTCTAAATTGTTAAATTTGAGGTCTCTGTTTACAACATATTTCATGCCTTCATTGTTCACGCACGTCCGTGCTGTTTAATAAACGGATGTTGCAGCGTCGTAACCGCACGGTTTTACGTAAACGACACTTACAATGAGGGAACAAGGCATAGCAAAGACGAGTGGAGACCTCTATACCCACTTGTTTTCCAATGTCTTTCCTATTTCTTGGCTTAGACGTTCTCATTGGGTTCCGGGTTTAACTTCTGCATTTCAGCCGTTTCCCCGTGTTCTTCCCTTGGTTTTTGCCTTCTTAGTCTCAGAATTTTTCCGTAGTTAAAAGTCAATAAGGTTGTTATGGCCAGGGAAGTCGCGAATAAGAAACAAACGGTCGATAGTATGTTCCACCAGAAATTGGTTGAGAACACTCGGTGTCTAACATCCACATACGTTAATCGCTGGTCTTCATTTGTAAATATGGGGATCAGGGAATCTAATACTTCTCTTTTTTTTGTAAGCCTTAATGTCCCTTTATTCTTTTCTATTTTGGACCATAGCGAGGTTTTCATTTCCTCACTTTCTATATCGGTAATAGTGTACGACAGGTTAATTGCCTTGAAGTTGATTATTTTGGGACTCATTATCTTTGTTTTCGTGGTAATTAACGGCGTTCGAACAGTTGACTCTTTAGTTACAAGTCGACATCCTTTTTTTATGGTTATCGTATCCACATTTTGTAACAGTAATTCTGTTTTTTAACTTGGATTTATTCTTTCTGTATTATTATAACAAGACAAATTTCCAACAGTTTCTCTTGGAACAGAAAATAACCAAAGATCATTTCTAAGGTGTATGAATATTTCTCGTTTAGTACTTCCTATCAAAACTTCTTTCAGTTGGACTGGATACATCGTACTGGAATGGTACGGGTAGACTTTTTATATTTAAGGAAATTACTCAAATTAGTTATATGCAATATGACTTTTTAATTAGAATTTGTTTTCGGGAACTGATATATGTTGAACAGAAGGTATCAAACGGTTTTGATTCGTGCGAAGCCTTGATATATGTTGAACAAAATTTTTATACAGCATTTTTGTAGTTGTATGATTTTTACTTGTGAGCTAAAATTTTTTAAATTATTATTCCTTTATGACGCCTATCCATTAAAATCCCTTAATCCTGTACTGACTAAGGGTAATTCCATCTATCAGGCTTTTTAACCCTTCTACCCGATTGTGTCGTTACTTTCTCCTCGACTTCTTGTGGTTTTTTTCTTTTTTGGTTTTTCTTGCGAAATAAGATCAAACTTTTTGTATTGTTTTTTTCAAAAATTCTTGCCCTTTTAATTTTGTTTCTTTCGCATGCGCGGCCGCTGAAGTTGGTTTTAATTTCCCTGTTTCCTTAACCACCATATGGTCTGATTCACCGTCAGACTCGTCAGAACTGGATTCCGATGATTCCACATTATATCTTTTAGAAGTGGCACTTCGCGTTTTTGAGGTATCACCTGCCCTTCCTTCGTAAATTTCTACTCCTCTGGAAGTAGAAGGTTTATTCTCTAAGTCCTCACTTTCAGAATTCAACTCGGGAGATTTGAAAGACTCTTGAGAACTCTGAGAGGAATCAAAAATTTTTGCAGGGTTCCACCACTGTTTAAATGCCATATCTCCAGGGGGATGGGGCATTCTTTGCAATAATAATAATAATAATAATAAGATAGATTTATTACCTGCCAAAACAGTAAAAGATGCAATGGGCGGCAGAGTGTAAAAAAGTGAAAAAAGTGCAAAAAGAAAAAAAAGACAAACAACAAAGTACGGTTTAACACAAATATATACAATGAAATGGGCCCTCAACATCGACATTCAAATAACACATTCAACTCAAGTCTGTCCCTGAAGATTTACCCAAGGATGACCTAGAGTCATGAACGTTTTATGAAAACTCGCTACTCTGGCAGGAACTGCCAAGGCAGGGTCTATCAATCCAAATCTACTGATCAAATACCGGTTTTTGGACCATGGTGGTAGTCCAAGCAGATACTTAGCATATTTAAAATAAATCATGCGCAACTTTTTCTTCTCTGTCTGTGTGAAGCAACTCCAAAACGGAGAGATGTAGAGAAAACTCGGTAAAACAAATGCATTATACAATCGGGCATAAATATCACGACTAAATCTCGCCTTGCTCAGGACAAGCTTTCCATATGCAGAATGAACTTTTCTAAGGGTATCAGCGATAATAAGTACGCGTGTGGCCTTGAGTGACGTACCGATCGGGACTCCGAGGTAAGTAAGTGATGGAACAGGTTTGATTTCCGTATCATCTAGCATAACGCATATGTCCTCAGTCGACACTTTATAATTGAAAAATAACAATTCAGTTTTCGATGGATTAAATGTATGGCCGACACGAACATATTCTACCTTTGATGCACTAAAACAACTCTTTATTCCATTTAGGGTTCTACTAATGTTTAAAATGCCGTCGGCATAAACTATGAGCGACACATCAATCCCACATAAAATACACGTTGTTGGTGCTTCATGTTGCACTTCGATTACGGAATTATTGAATAAATCTGGTGAATTTACTGCTCCTTGCCTAATACCCTTTTTCACTGGTATATCAATTTCTAAAAGCACATCACAATCCCAACCAGGACACTTTATCCTAACACGAAGATTACTATACATTGAATCAAGGGGTCCGATGACCGAATTATCTACGCCTCTCTCTGCTGCAGAGAGTAAAATATGTTCGTGGATAGACGAATCGAAAGCACGGGCAAGATCATGGGCTGCTAAAACTAAAGAATCATTGTCATTCTCAGCGTCAGTCAGTATAGACACCAGCGAGTAAAGGGCTTGATCACATCCAAGCAATCGCTGGAACCCAAACTGGTGTGGGGGAACCGAGCACTTGCTTCTAATTTCGTCACGAATAAGAAGCTCAAATAGTTTACATAGTGTAGTCGACACAGTAATGGGCCTATATGAAGAGCACTGGGAGGGAGGCTTCCCTGGTTTGAGAATAGGTGTTATTACACCAATGCAAAAGGTACCCGGGACGATACCTCTGGTAACGATAATTTGGAATAATAACGATACATGTTCAAGAAGTTGTTCACTACCATAGAGTAAATGCTGGCCACAAATTTTATCGAAGCCTCTCGAAAATTACTTTTTTAGCTTTTTCAGGCATTCACGTATTATACTTCTATTAACTACCATGTTCTCTATTGACAACTTAAGCACTTCATCTAGCTCACTCTGGTAAGAATTCCGTAGCGCTTGGTCATGACTTTTGAAGTGATCGGTGAGGTAAGCATTCCAGGCCTCTATTGTTGAAAGGGGGACCTCAGAGGTCGATTCTTTGGGCTTCACTAAATTCCGCCAAAGGAGTTTGGGATCGGACTTGCTTTTCTTGCTGTATTTGTCAATTATGTCTCTACGGTGCTGGCAAAGGCACGTTTAGTATGATTCTTCACTTTCCAGACTTGACCAGATCTTGATTTACCATTGTCACACCATAGGCGAAACCAGAACTTTGCAGTCTTGCATGCTTCTGTTAAATTTAGGTTAGCGGACCATCCTCTAATTTCAGTGTGTACTCGAACTTTTCGAGAGGGTACGGCTGCTGATTTGGCACACCGAAGGGCATGGCATATTGAGGCAGAGTAAATGTTCAACAGAAGTTTCTGCTCTTCGGCCGGGATGTCACTGTTGGACATCAGTAGCGGGAAAGGGACTTGGATCTTTTCAAGAATGCTATTACACACTTGTTGATACTGTTGGATCGCAGCATCATCGAGCTTCCAATCTTGCACAACTTTGAGCTTTGGAGCTGCGCTTTTTTTACTTCAGAGAATGGGCAAGCGAAACTCAAGGATATAGGTAAGTGATCGCTAAGTGTACCACACATTAGTACCGACACAAATTCGTTCTGGACATTGAATGATGTAACAACATGGTTGAGATTAGATACAGAGCCACTGTTATGACAATAACTGAAGTTTATATCTTTATCCACAACCTTGAAGCCATCTGGTAAGACTCCTAAAGCTATTTGTGTTCTGGGACTGTCAGTGTCAGTAAGGTCACAGTTGAAGTCGCCAGTAATTAAATATTCATGACCCGACTGCTTTATTCTCAACACACATTTAGCAAGTTTCTCGCAGGATAGGTTGAATTTTCTCTCTGATCGATCATTCTTGTAATTAGTAGGGAGATAAACACAGATCAGAACAATATCATAGACTTCCACTACGATAAAACTGTCTTGCTGCTCGACAAGTTTGGCGGAGATGTGATCTTTAATTACAATAGCAATGCCTCCAGATGGCCTTCCTCTACAGCTTGATTTTGCTTCTCTAATAAAGAACCGATGCTTGTCAGAGAGCTTGATACAATTCAAGCCATCCTTGCTTAAGAAGTGTTCTTGTATGCAAAATAAGTCATGATCCTTGGCAAATTGTTTTATAATTGGCACCTTATCACGCAGATTTCCGTTCATATTCCAAGATATTACTTTAAGAGATGAAATGGTGGCTCTTGTCATTGCGGTTTCTTCATTGCTTTCAGGACTTCGGGACAACGGATGTTATAACAGGGGTGCTTATCGGATTTGCAAAGCGCGCACCGAACACGATTTTCGCAAGGATGCTCCTTTTTTGAAACATGCCCTTCTTCGCCACATCTAGCGCAACGTTTAGAGTTTTCACATTTCTACGCTAGGTGTCCATAGTTTTGACAGTTGAAGCACCGGCGTGGGACATTAATAAACTCATCAATATGAATTCTTTCGTATCCTATCAAGGGCGGGTTCCGCATTGCATGTTGCAGATCACTTTTAAGGGAAAACTGCAGTTTGAAGGACCTGGTTGCTCGGATTTGCTCTGCTTTAACACAATTCGGGACCACGGCTAATAGAGCATCAGCATCAATTTCTGTGGGTACAAGTCTAGCTATACCACAAAAGGTAGGAGTTTTCATTTTGGGGTCCAAAGTCGCATTATCACCGTTTAGAATAGCAACACTCAGTTTTTCGGCCGCTTGTTTGTCTTTCAGGTTTATACGCCATTCAGTTTGGGTTTGCTTCAGCTCACCAACATGATCTGTAATGCTTGAATCGTTGTTACATAGTTTGTCAATAAAAGCTTTTCTTCCAGCAGCGGAAGGTGGCGGGTTTACTGACTTCTTAAGAATGACAGCATAGGTGGAACTTTTCGGTGCCTGTGTTGGCAGGCTATGCGTTGTTCAGTCCTTATTTCGGGCAATCAGTGAATCTAACTTCGTATTCATCTCGTTAATGTTTCTGGTAACAAATGCGCTGATTCGGCTACCGCAAGAGGAGACTTCTTGGGCTCAGCAATAACAAAAGTCGGTAGCTCCACACTTTTCAAATCACATTCTTTTAAGATTTTCATTATGTCGAGAACATTTTCACTTTCAATATGTTTTATGGAGGGGTGTACGTTTGGATGAACAATAGAGTAGATGAGGATTTTAGCCTCCTTGATCGATTCTTTCCCAAAGAAGTCGGTGCACGTCTTAGCTATCTCATCTTTCGGTACACCACTGAGCATTGATCTTAGCACATAGTTCAGTACATCATTCCAGACCAATTGTTTTGGAGTGGTCATCTTGGCCAAGGAAGAAGTCGCTCGTAAAATATTCACCGGCAACGTCACTCGGCAAAAATTTCAAAATGGTCACCGGCAACCCTGCGCACGGGAGAAATTCTTTGGAGCTTTTACGTCAAGGAAAACGAGGGAAGCGTCGAGCCCCACAACCTATTCCCCGCAATTTAAGAGTCAAAGGACCCGGCAGGTACCTCTACGGCCGTTGCAACAGGTGCTCTCCCCTCTTCTGCTCGTTTTCCTCCCAAAAAAAAAACAAATCCCGCTAATACAATAAAATACTGGTTTGTGCCTTGACCTCTAGATGGCGCTCCGATGTAGACCTTCGTAGAAGCGGTGTACCTTAGGTGAATGAAACAGGAATGATTTCGATGTGGAAGAAAAGTGCTTAAAGTTGTTATTGTTTGGCGTTGTAGAGATACTGGAAATTTTGGTTAATGGTGGGTATTTTAATTTTGAACAACAGAGAACCGTGTCCTGAAGACGTTTCTTAACTCTAGCATCAGATCTTCACTTAATTGTAGGTAAAATTCGCTATTCAAAGACTCTGTATATATATATATCATAATATGAACGCACTCTTAAATCCGCTATTAAGAATTATTATAGATGACGCTGCTTTGCTTCCAAGCAAAGAGCATAAATTAGTAATAATGTTATAAGGCAACTCCAATTAAATAAATCTATTCTTCAACACAAATTATATGAGAAGAATTGCAAACTATGTTTCCTTACTGTTCCTGGGATCACAGATTCCAAATCGAGCACAACCTTGGTTAAAGAATCAAACTATTTCCATATAAATTTAACTTATTTCAAACTTGGTAATTTATTTGCTTCCACTAATTAGACAGTTACTAAAGTATCATTAGCGTTTCCTTCCATGAAGTCCATTGATTAGGCTTGATCTTGGACACAGTTATATCATGATATTGTTCTTGCCGGTCATTCTTGGGAGTTTGATTCCTAGGCAATGTACTTTGACTCTTTTTTATTGTGAAATTTATTAAATCCATATCTTCTCGCTGATTTGTTTTAGTTGAATCTTTGGGAGGAGTTTTCTTTACAGTAAGACCCGGAGTTTCTACAGCTCTGTTCAATTCTTCCTGCAATGACAGGGGCCTCTTTATTGGTGTTGCAGGGGAAACCATATCGTCTGGAAATCTTTTGGGGGGACAAGGGGTCGAAATTCTATCAGGGAGAAATTGTTTTTTCGGGGATATTGTATAATCTAGTTCTCCTGCGCTCTCCGATGATGAACTTTTTGCATATTTAGGCGTTTTTATTGTTACTGGTATTAGTGATTTTTTTTGGGAATAACTAGATTTTTCATAGCTAAAAATTCTTCAAAGCTTTCCTCATCACTCTCATTTACAAAATAATCTTGTTTAAAATTAAAGGGTTTTAGCTCTGCCAATCTTGATTTCGGGGGCTCATTTTCCGCGTCTGACGAATCGGTAGACGAGGGACGCGATACCCATCTTTCTGGAAATTTTGCTCTCTTTATTCGGCTAACATGCGCCTTGTAAGTTCTTCCACTATCGGAGTTCACCATTTTAAAAGTATAATCGTTATCGTACTTTTTGACTATTACTGTACGGTCAAGAATATTTGTTGTAAAGTTGTTTTGCCTTCCGTTTTTGCCTCGTTCTTTAGGTAAACACAATCTCCTATCTCGAAATCTCTGTTCCCCTTGACTTTGGGTTGGTTTCTTAGCTCTTGGTTTATTTTACATTTTTCCAGCTCTTGCCAAACTATCTTATAGTTTTCCTCATCCTATTTATGAATTCTTGTTTGTAATCCTCCGAGTTATTGTAATATTTCCGGGATTCAATAATCTCGTCATAGGGGATTCTAAAATCACAACCAAAAAGTAAATAAAATGGGTTGTCTTTGGTTGTTTCTGAATAAGCAGTATTGATTATGTTAGTTAAATAAGGTAAGAATTGATCCCAATCGTTCCTGTTGTCTTTTGTATAGATGCTTAATACATTCGAAAATATTGTATATCTATTTTCTATTTTACCATTAGCTTGTGGGTGATAAGGCGATGTCACTAATTTCTCTATGCTAAGAAAACTCATTAAGTCTTTTGTTAATTTTGAAACAAAATTGCTTCCGTTATCACTTATAAGTTTATTTGGAATGCCAAATTGTAAAACTAATTTCGCTAACACCTTACCTGTGGCGTAAGCGCCTTGATTCTTTAATGCCTTTGCAAAAGTAAAACCAGAAAAGTGATCTATAACTGAAAGAATACAAGTATGGCCCCTGTTGGAAACAGGTACGCCTCCACCGGTTCCATACAAATCAAATGAGACAATATCGAAGGGGAATCTTGCTACCGGGAATCTTTCCATCGGAGGATTAGGATAAGCTTGGGTTTTTTTCTTAAGTTACACGCTTTGCATGTACTTACAAATTTCTTTTAGGGACCGATAATAGCTTTTTTGGACCGATAATAGCAAAACGGCGAACTCTGGGAATTCAAGAAAGGTACAACATGATTGGAGGAGGTTCACCTATTCAGAAATGGACAAGAAGACAGGTATTTAGTTTGTGGTATATCCTTTCTTGAGGTTTTTTTCACATAGGATCTGACAGGTCCGACCCATAGGTATCTTGTTATATATTGACCTCCTTGACGGGTTGCTAATAAAATTTAGAACATGATATAGAATATATAGAATGTTATTCAAGAAAATTTCTGGGTGATCTAGATTTTTTTTTTTTGGGGGGGGGGGGTGGGCACCGGTGTTGATGAGAAGTTAGGGGCTTTTGTATTATTGTTGACAATTTCATTTAGTTTTAATTAGGAAATAGGTAGACATAATTGTTTTCACGTGTAATTTCAAAATAATTGGAATTATTTACTTGTCCTCCAACCTTTGCACCACTGAAGTTATAACCTAATAAAAAAAATAACCTAATGTACGTACTTATAGGCTAATATAAAATAACCTTATATAAAGTAACCTAGCCTGGCATCATTTACTGACCATCTACGTTTGAACCAATCTATAGTTACCACTGAATAAACCATATTTCTAATAGTAATGTCAGCAAAATATGTCATGAATGAGACAGCAGATGTTTCAGTGCCTCTAGTTCCGAGATTATTAGAAGGCCCTGAATAGTTCATGCCATAAAAACCCTAAAATTAGAAAATCTTAAAGTTGAGAAAGTCTTCGATAATTTGATATGCGTTCTAACATTCAAATTTAGCAAGTTTTAGCATGATAGTTCTAATATTTTGTGTTATTTTAATACAAAAAAATACTTCTATCAAAAGGTTTGCAAGCCTTATTTTTTTATTTCTAAATATCTTGGAAAAGTTAGGTGAAACCAATTTCTTCATCCATTTAATTTCATATAGTTTTAATTTATATATTTCACTTAATTTTTATATTATATAGTTTTCACAAATTTATATAATTTTGATTATATATTATAATATAATTCATATATTAGCTTTGATTTTTGAAGTTGGGGGGAGGGGTTTGTTCTACACTAGGAAAGTAACAGGTTTCGGTTATGTTTTCAGACAAATCTAGAAACTCTTTAATAGAAATGGCCTTATCGATTTACCTATTCCAGACCTTTTGGAAAATCAAACTATTTATCCCTGTGGAAAGGCGGTGGGGGGATTATTTAAGTTGGTATCAGTATATTTTTATGCTTGAGATTTGTTCCTAACATTTCCTTTTGAAGAATGCTCATGATCGTCCGCCATACGTTCTCCCATATCCGTCCCTGTGTGTAGGTATGCCATTGATACTTTAACTTCTTTCAGTACGTTGATGTTTTAACTTCTAAATTTTAATTGTAATTTCTTTAATATCATTGTACAATGATATTTTAATTTCTTTCGTTTATATTTAATTTCATGTACTCTTATAGGTTGTTTCTAATACTTGACGAATCGTATATGTAAATTATGTATACTGTATTTAAAGTTGGACCTGATCTTTGGACTTTTTTCTTGTCCGACAAACCGTCGAGTTTTTTTGTTTTTTTTTGGTAAATACTATTTTCATCTGTAAGCATGGTCTTGCTAAAGCTCAATTTTTATTTATTTGGCTTTTTGCTGCATACGGTTTCTCTGAGGTTGATGCCGAATTAATTGATTTTTCTGAAACTCTGAATAGTTTCAGAGAAACTCTGAAAGACCGCCACTCCACATGGTCAAAAATACATGCCTATTGTCAATAATGATACGTGAAATAAGGTCCAGCATGTTCGAGTTTTGTGTGCTATTATGAGTGATATTTTAATTTAATTCCGTTTTTGTAAAAAAAAAAAAATCTTGTTTCAGTCTCTGAAAGAAATTTGTCTGATCAAAATGCAATAGGCGACAGTCAGTGGTAATTGCCCACTTTTTGGAGTAATCGATTGCTTCTTGCAGAGTAATTACTATCTCTTCTTATTAGAAAGAAGAGGCACATCTTAGAACCTGTTTTCCTTCAGACTACATAATAGCTCAAGGTTTACTATTCTCTTCGCAAGTCTATGTCATTTTTTTCTGGCTGTATTTGCGTTACATCACGCAAATTTAGAGGGGTTGAGTGGGCAAAATTATTTTCATAAATTTAGAGGGCACATACCCCTTGCCGACTATTTATTAATGAAATGAAATACTACCCCTGTTTAAACTTGTCAATTAAAACTAAATCTGCCATGATTGTTTGACTTTCTCAGTCGTTTTATTCCCAGTATAAATTGATAAAAAAAAATCAGAAGAAGCGCCCATTGAAATACGTACTGTATAAAGAGATTATGCTCAATACAGAAGAAACGACAAAGAGCGATATTCCATCCTACGAATCATCTATTTACTTTCCTTGATTGAATTTTTGCTCCCATGTGCACCCCACCATAAGTGAGATGAAAGCTGTGGGATATCTGATATATTCAATAGTTTTCTTTTAGTAGAGAGACATGTAAGCCCCATTTCCGACCCATTATAAAAGAGATTAAAGTAGTAAAACCAGTTTACTAATTTTATTTTTTCGGGCATCGTTTATCTACATGGTTCTCCCATTCTGAGCCCTCCATATAGGTAAGGTAAGGTAAACGAGATGGCATTGGAACTTTACAGTCCCTACCAGCGGTGCTGATCTCCGTTTCTTGACCCTTCAGCCAGGAAGTGCAATGAGACACCCTTTCTGTTTACCTTCCCTAGATTTCTCCAGGAACCCATTTAAAGCTGGTTGGAGACTGGCTAAGCTTATAGAGTCACGCCACTGACCCCTGTCCCAAAACAAATAATTGGATACACTAGGATTTGAACCCGCCCTCCCGGACACAGAATCCCATATCCAGCGCACCAATCCACTCGGCTCCATAAAGGAGATGAAAAAAATGAAATATCGGTTGATTTTCTTATGCTAAAATAACACTCACCCCCATTGTCATTCCACGTTAAAAGAGATGAAAGCAGTAGGATACTTGATATATTTATTACTTTGTTAGTAGAGTGCTATGTTCCATTTCTACAAGACGTATAGCCACTACTCTTTTCTTCCTTATTGGTTTAATATCACGAAGAAGGTTTAACGGTGATTCCATAGATATGATAGTTTGGATTCCATGGATGCTCTACACCTTTTCAAAGAGAGTGAGTATCCTCTCACATGGTCTTCCATTTCTACAAGACGTATAAGAATTCCCATACTATTTGCTTAATGCTCTACACCTTTTCAAAGAGAGTGAGTATCCTCTCACACTTATACTTCCTTGGCACCTTTCCAGGGCATGTACTTATGGATTTGCTTGGTTTATGTTCCTTCCTGTGAAATTCTATGGATGTTCTACACCTTTTCAAAGAGAGTGAGTATCCTCTCACACCTATACTTCCTTGGTACCTTTCCAAGCAAAGTAGTCAAACACGTTTTGAAACTATAGTTGAGATTGTATAGTGCATACAGAAAAACACTAGTTTAGAAATTTAGGACTTTTTTCTCATGAGAAAGATGAAGTTCAAGGATGATTTACTCCTCTCTCTCTCTCTGTCCCACTCAATTTGTTGCTGCTAGCTCAGTTTCATTGTGGCAGTGAGAGTGTCAACACACATGAAAAATGTTCCATACATGTCCACTATGCATGTACACACTGGGCAGCTGGTCATCATGTGAGAATTGTACAATGATTGATGAGTATGATGAAAAGTGCAGATTATACAACCCGTGTGAATTGCATAGAGGACATGCTATACAAATGAAAGGTTTTAATTCCTGTCTTGAAGAGATGTGTGTGACTCTCACCCTAGAGGGAACCTATGCTCCAATTGCAACTATGATAAATGTAATCACTGGGAGAATACATATCCTGGTATGGTTGGAAAGAATCCTAAACGTGATTTTAGTTTATTGCTAAGAGATTGGTATCGTCGTGGTTTTAGATTGTTTTGGGAGGAGGAGCCGGGTCAGCGATTCAACGGTTGGAACAACAAAAGAATTTGGTTTCTACGTAATCGTTGTGAAGACAATGGTTAATATGATTACAAGCCCACTGATTTTTATTTGGCTGTGACGGAATATGGTTCACCACTTGAGGACACTGTTTGTGACATTGTTTCAAATAAGCAAATTGAAACATTTGAATTCTATAAAATGAATGAGAATATTATCATTGACTATACAAAAAGATATGACAAGAGTGAAGTTACACTCTATTGTAGAAAATGCGACCCTGACATTGCAGCACATCAGGATCAGTATAATGTGAATTTAGATAATCTACCTGCATTAGTTGTTATCGACAAATATCTATATCTAGTAGAAGATGAAATCTAAAGAGTAGAAAAGTCATCTTTATTATGTATATACATTTTTCATTTATTAATAAACAATTTCACATACTTTTTTAGAACATTTTATTCGTAGGGCACTAAAATCAATATTAAACACGCTTGTAAGTACATTTTCCACTAGAAAGTCGTTCAATCGAGGCAAGTCAACGTAGATGTCGAGAAACCGCTTATAGGTATAGCCACGACATCTGAACATGAAAAAGAGTAGTACATGAAAGCCACATGTCTTAGTCGTTAAATCCTGTACTCTTCGTTGATTTTGAATTATAGTTTTCCCACTGCTCTCAATAAAGTTGCTGATGTGTGGAGTGTAGAATTTATATGATAGGCCAAGAGTATCAATAAATTCAATATTCTTCGCTGTTTGAATAATGCATAACCAATGGCCTGTCTTCAAAGTCAATGGACTGCTATTAACAATGATTAGGGCATTGTTAACGCATGGAATTTTTTCAATGAAGTCCGATGGTATGCAATAGGAATTGTACTGGGACATGTAAGGATCTATATTAAATACGTTGATTATTTGGTTTGTGTTCATGGTGCTAGGTCTAGTAGAACACTGCCGTCGGGTGTGATCTCCCAATAGGTTTGAAATTGACTCACTGATATTACCGTGATACTCTCAGTCAAAGGATCGGCAAATGTACACTCTAAACGTACATTCCCTGTTCGTACTATGCTCATTTCCTGGGTCCCCGACAAGTCCAAGACAATTACACCTTGATTTTTTGAAAACATGAATCGGTTGTTCCATTTTCAAATAATTGGGGTTCATGATCTAGGGATTGCATGGTCAACTCGTACAGAGTTCTATAGGATTTTTTTTCAAATGATAGAGCGTACAGTGGAATACCATTCACTTTGCACACAAGGCTAGATAGACCAAAAAAATTAAATTAAATCCTTCTTTGATCTAAAAATCTTTTTCTTTTTCTTCTTCTTCTTATTGGTCTTCGTTGTTTTATTTATCAAAGTCCTTGTTGATGTCCTTCGCTTCCCACCTGGATAGAGACTGATAAGTGAATAACGCGCACGCATCCTTTTAAATCATTCCCCATTTTGCCGAGATTTTAATTGCTCACCAACGGCTCTTGCTGAAGATCTAACATTTTTTTTAACACTCTCGTTGAATTTTTTACCCGAGTCCCAGTCCTGTAGTGTTGAGGCAGCAAAATGTGATGCAGCAGGTACAATATATTTTCTGGTAAAATGTAGCGCAGAACGAAATAGCCTAGCAAACCAGCTACCAAGACCATAGCCAGACATTGTAGTACCCCCCTTGTAGTAGTCCAATCCATTGCTTATTTGACATGGACTCAGAGCACCGACATAGCAATCGATATCGGGACAGACAAATGGACTTCTTTTATTGTTCATTTTAGGTGGTGTCGCCGACAATGGGTCAAAAATGATACGTAATCACTGTTAAACTTTTTGTTATTGCTAGAGGATCAACCAACTCACTTCTGAAGATTAGCTGGCAGAGTTCCAAATAAAGATCACTTACAGAAATATGGTGGAGACTATTCATGTTGTATTAATGAACATCTTCAGCAGTCGTTTTTCGTTAGAGAACTCGTAGAAGGGGGACATTTGAAAAGTCATCTCTCAGTTTTTCCACAAAAGATGCATAGAGAAATATGCAAGAGTCCGAGGCAAAACCAGGTGGATAATCAGCAAAAATAACTTGATCCATCCCGTTAACAGTGCCTGCGTTTTTCCCATTGATCATATTCTGTTTAAAGCCAAGAACGTCTCTCAGATTATCATTGAGAATAATTATTTCAGTGTCAACAGGTGAGGTAATGTAAATCCTATCGTGTTCCATTGAATAATTAAAATGGAATTTACCATTCCTACCATATGAGATTTTTCTATTGATTGTACGACACAAATCTGTAATATTATCATATTCAATATGTTTCAATTTGACATGTGAATATTCGCTAGATTTAAGTGCTTCAACCCGTTCATACTCGACAAAGAGTGACCAATCGAATGGTATAACTTTTATGTCATACACACGATCCTTTCTCAGGATGTCATAGATGTTTTTGAGAATACAGTCGACAAGAGCCACTTCATACTTTCCGTCATCGAATTTGATGGCGGGGGAGAGTTTCGTCCAAAAATCACTGTTTTATTCAAGTCATTGTAGAGAGGATCGGAAACGTTGGACGTAAAAGTTACATAGAAATCATTGGGCATTGTCAATATCTTTAACACCGATCCAAGAATCAAAATCAGAGTTGTATCCTAGCCACCAAACAAGTAATTGTTTCCTACCTCTGCGAGTACGAGTATTTAATGTCTTTTCAATTTGATAGATTTCACTATTATTGTTAAGTTTTTGTAGTTAATAGTCATAAAAGCCGCCGAGAATTTCTTCATCTTTGTTATCACGTAAACGATAAGTTATGGGTTTAGTGTCTAGGATTTTTGCCACTTTAAAAAATTCTGTGGATCACAAGTAATTACCCTTTTCAAAAACATTAGTTGTTCTATTAATTCGAACAGTATCACCAACATTGAATTTTTTCTTCTTTACAATCGTTTCATTGGAATATTGTTTAAGAAAGGTATCAATTGTATCATGATCAGAATGATGAACTTCCATTGGGGTTGAGTTGGACAATGATCAATGAGGTCGTTGATTATAAATTAACGTGATTTTATCTAAATCATCAATAAAAGCAGATGTATTTTTCATTGTACAATATCTTGAAATTAAAAGTCGAACAGTTCTTATCAATCGTTCGGCCAATGCAGCCTTTATAGGACTATGACTATGATAGAGAAGTGTACTATATTTTACCAGTATTTTCGCAACATGGGGATTAAAAAATTCACTACCGCGATCCGTTTGAATTTTTTTATAGGAATCCTGTTCGAGAATACTTTCAACGGCCTGAGCAACTTCAACACCTCTCTTTGACAGCAATGGAATTGCATATGAATAGCGGCTAAAAAGACTAATTGCAAGTAGAATGTACTTGTACGGTGTATTGTGACGTCTTTGAATCTCATCTAGAGTTAAGAGATCTGCTTGCATTTAATGCAATGGGAAAAAGTCTTTAGTTTTTCGATAATGATTAGCACGAAGCCTATGATTTCTATGCAGAGTGTAACTTGATTCATTTTGTAGATAATCTTGTTCACTTTTACTCTGAACACCAGTGACTTTGGAAAGAGCGGTGGGGGAACTTAAACTCTCCACTTCACCAATATTTTCATAAACACGTTTCAGAACTTCGCCCATTTTGAATGTAAACGTGTAGTGTAACGTCAACTACCCTTTTGTATACTGGTGGTTGGTGGTGGTGGTGACGTTGACTTGATACGTCTTCGCTTTTGTCTAGCTATCAGTAATGTTCTGTTCCCCACCATTGTCAAGTTTCCACTAGGTGTGCTAGTATTTTCCAAAATTGATTTAACATCTTCTTCTTCTTCTTCATGTTCATATTTTAATGGTGTTGGTGCATGTTCATTTAATTTTTTTAGAATTTGCCTATTGCTAATAAGGCTTTTGGGGAAGTTTAATGTATTTAGAAAGTTGTATAGATGATCTTCAAATGATAATAGTCCTTCACGATTTGTAACCATATCATAGATTAAATCAAGTAGATTATAGCTCTTGCCCTGAATTATAATCCCTTTCCCATTGCTATAAACTTGAATATGATCTTGACCACTTTCAATGAGATACGTTAGGAGTCGTTTACTTTGTTCACGATATGAGTGGGGCATTAAATTTCCAATTTTCGATACAATTGAATCCAATTCCTCCTTCTTTAATTGTGTTCCAGCAGAAGCAGAATCCTAAGGAGATGGTTCTTTTTTGTGATTAATACCACTGGTCTTCGCACGATAGGGCTTATGTTTGTCCACTCGGCGAAGTGTATCTTGAAGTAAAAGCAGTTTTTATCATCCTCAATATTCTCGTTGTCAAAGAATTGACTCATATTGTTCTCAAAGTGTTCCCCGGGTGAGAAAGCGAGTTCTATTGGAGTCAATTTATAGGGTTTGGTCATTCTCTAAAGAAAACTATTTACAAGTCCTGCAATTATCGGTAGTAAAAGTGTAAAAAAACTACCGCCCGCCTGAAGCAGACGTTTCCTTTTAAAACTCTTTCCTTTGTTTTTAGAGACCAATGTACGTAAAATGGATCGATGTTGCTTTGCCTGTTGCTTAACTACTTCTGGCAGTTTAACATTGCCCTCGGTCAAATTTAAACAAAGTTCAGATATTAGATTAATGAAATCATTGTCAACACCATGTTTGAGTATGGCTTTCCTAAGTGGGGGTTTTGAAGTGCTTAGAGCTGAAAATAAATGTATATTTTCATGTAGTTTTTTCAGTGTCATGATAGCAACTAAGAGGTCTTTTTACTGTTCACGGGGAGATATACTGTAATTTCATTGTCAAAAATATCTAGGACTAAACGCAAATCCTCGGGTGTATTTTGATTAAGATCAAATAGGATATAGCCGTAGGGTTTATTAGTTGCCTGATTGTACGCTGAGAGCAGAAATTTTGGGGCGCCTGGATATATTTGTTTATTGAGGGTTATTAGCGAGCTAGAATCACGAACAACTCTGTAGATGGTATAGTAGGTTCAGTTCAATGTAAGTGTTCGCATACATTCGCTCTGATGAAAGAGGTTGTGTAGAACCAGAGTAATGGAAATCTGTTCATGATGAGAGCAAACGGTGAACATTTGCAGCATTTCCTGGGACCATTTTTCAATAGGTTTAGCCAGATTGTCAATAATCAACCAAGAGTTTGGTTCAATAGGGTTGAAAACATCAAGTCCCTGTATGAATTATATCTGCACCAATCCCGCCGTGCCAATTGCTTTTATTTTATCGTATGACTCCTTCCAAATACTGTAATAATAGTAGATTTTTTTCGGCTTTTCCACAAACATTTTATCGCAATTTTGAACTATTTTAGTTAAGAGTGTCGTTTTGTCTGACATTGATGGACCGCACAGAAATGATCCGAATGGTGTTTTAAATTGATACATGTCCCCTTCAACAGTTCACCTACAACTAACTGTAGACAATAGTTGTCTAATAACTAAATAATTTCCCTACTAGTCCGTTCAAAAATAATGAGAACAAAATCAATAAGGAATCATATTTCTTGTATTATAAAAAAACAGCACTTTAAAAATAAGACATTTCAGAAAAATACACTTAAAATTTTTGTTTTAAATTTATTTATAATAAAAAAACATTTATTTTAAAAAATGTACTAGAAAAATTACTTTAATAAATATACTTTATTTATTTATAAGAAATACAACATTTAATGAAAAAAATGCACTTAGAATAATATCACTTTTTTTTAATTTGAATGCAACATGTATATTTACAAAAGCACAAAAATCTGCTCTAAGTAAAAAAAAAAGATAACTTTGGTAGTGGCGGCACACCCCCCGCTGGCGGTCGTACGGCCCCCCCCCTCCCGCCCGGGCCGCAAGCCCCCCTACCCCGGTCGCGAGGCCCCCCTAAGGTTTTGGGGAATTTATTGGACTTTACTCAAACCGAGACTTTCCCTATGGCTAACACATTCGGCTCGGTCGGAAGTCAAATAGTGCCCCAGAGGGAGGGTAGTCACACCGTCTTGACAAACATAGAACTTGTTGGAAATAGTACTCATGGCAATTTTTTCTATATTTACAGTGAAGTTCCTGTAGTTCAGCGAACGAATTACCAACAATTTTGCTCGTGGAATTGTATTTTCAATAATACAATTCCTATTGGTGTCCATGTCGAAATTCGTATCCAAATAGCGCGTGGGTACTCCTCTGCAACGTTTTTTGATTTCCTCGTCGTGTGTCTGTATAAAGTACACTTTCAGACTTACAAACATACCACAGGAAATCATGTCGCTCCCCGTTTCTGATTTAAAAAATAAAAGCTGATTTGGCGCCCGATGTTTCACTAGCTCTGGGTAAAGCCCACTCCAATTGGTGTAGTCCATCCTCGAGCTGATGATTTCACCGTGCGCCAAATCATCAAGTAGGTTTGGGGTTTTTACTTTTAGCAGTAGAGAATCTGTGTCCCCGTAGCAGTCCTCTACTTGCCCCTTCTCCGGCCACTGTACCCTAGCCATATTGTAGTAGAATTCCAACATGAGCTTTTTAGAGATCTCCAAGATCGCACTGCCTGCAGCAATATTTTTATTCAGGACAATGCTTCTTGTTTTCCTATTCAATAGTACCAAGTCCAGGCCAATGATTGTGAAGGAAGTGTAATTTTGATCGGCAATAATTCGAGCACATTGTTTGGGATCGGTCACGATGTCACAACGATTCCTATTACGAACACTTTCGCACATTTTACCAAAAGCCGAATTTGAATGAGCTTATAGATTTCTTTTTCGGCTTTTGTCTGCGCTTCTGAACGTTTCTTGACAAAAGTGTCAAGAAACGTTTTCAGATAGGGTTTTTGACTAAACTGGAGGGCTCTACGAACTTTTGTGACGTTGAAACCGTTGTTGCACATCCATTTTAAAGCCACATTATTTACAACAATATTTTTCTTCGGCAGAAGGTCAGCAATAAGTTTTTGTTTTGAAGGTGACCAATGCAATCCAACCACCTCGACCAAACCTAGCTGCGGGGGCTATAAGAGTCCCTATTCACAGGTCTATTGATGCATGGAAAAACAAAATCCTTTACCGAATCGTGAAGCTCAACTGGTATCTCCCCATCAATTTCAAAAAACCATCCAACCGGCCCATTTTCCTCAACACTGTCAATGTTGGGGAAATGTGGGGCTTGAGGGTCATTGAGCCATTTATAGTCATCGCAGGGTAGCGCATAATGGGACATGGCCGAGGGGTAGAGGGAATTCATATCAAGGAAAACTACATCTGATTTTGTTCCCGTCTTCTCTCCAGTTGGATCAGTTTCCAAGATACCATCCCCGTGAAAAACGTATCCACCTCTCATTGACCTCTCGATGGTGCTGATCGATGTCAGTGATTAGCCCGATTTTTTCCCTGCTAAATTTTAGGATGAGGTCCATTACCAGATTAGGAGATGAAAAATAATACCCTAAATCAAGATTAAATTCCCCACATATTTTGTCCGTATTTTTACACATAATGTCTAACAAAGTTAACACATCACTCGATAAATATAGCTTGCAGTAGTCAAACCCATTTTTACACCCTTCCTCTGCTCACACTTTTATAGCAAAACTGTATTCATCAGGTGTACACCTACGATCGTGTAGACTGTTGTAAAACGATTCGATTGAGGGAATAGTTTCCTCGGCGAATTTCGACATGGAGCTGTAATAATCATAAGGATATATGCCCTTGACCGTCGACAAATCATATAAATCATTTGGAAATTGTTGCTTGAGAAGGGGGAAAGCGTTGCAGCCGTCATCGTTTTTCTGCACTTGAATTAATTCACTCAATGATTTAGGGAAAAACTGTAGGAATCTAAAAAGCGAATTTTATTCGTGTTCTCAATGTCGTCTTCAACATATCTCCACATAAATTCCAAAACAAGCACCTTTTCCGATGATGTGGGAATGATTTTGTAGGAAAAGCTGTCTATCACCTATGCATAATCCACTGTTTCATTTCTTTGAAGATATGCCATTGCTGGTAGCACATACTTCAGATCATAGTTAGAATTATGTATAGAAACCGGAAGAAAGAGTTGCTGTTTAATTTTTAAATTACATGAATTATGATATAACCCCCGAAAGTTACTTTTCCCCGTTGAATTGGGGTCAATAAGATGATTGTGATTCTGGACAGTATCTTTTTCGGTAAGGGCACCCCTAAAAATCCAAAAAATTGTCCCCTTTTCAAATGCTAGCTGCTCAATATCTGATAATGACATCGGTCATTTGGTGTGAAACACTCTTAAAGTTGCGTCATATAGGCTTTTTATTAAACACAACAATACCTTTTCCATTCCAACTTCCTCATTATTAGTAAAAAAACTCTTCCAATTGCATTTTATTATTGGAATCGGGACGAGCATACGCATAGGAACACGCAACGAGTTTGTGTTCCTTGACTATATTTGGCCTTGATGGGTCCGATACCTCCACCAGTCTTGATTCACAATCCAAAGATACTTTATCAACCTTTATTAGGGAATTTTGGAAGTTTTTAAATTGTAAAGTATCTTTGCCTTCTGCCAGCATTTCTATTCCTTGATTGCCGTGAATTACGCAATATCTCATGTGATCCGTGAATGTTTGTTCAGTTCTAAATGGGGAAAGGCACATGGGGCAATAGTGACGTTCCCCTTTCTGAACACCTTGAGATAAGAGTCGACTTAATGCCGTAACGGGGAAAAATTTACCATAGGAGTTTACATCTTCGGGAGGCTCATAGACAACCCAAGCCCAATTTTTAACATTATCTACCAACGGTGTCCTAACTGAATATAAAAGCCCTTTTTTTATTTGGTTTCTTTCTCCCATTTACAAATTCTGTGTCATACTGGAGAACAACCATACCCAACCCAAGATTTTCATTTGCTTTTTCAAATATGGTTATTTCTTTTAAGGACACCGGATCCTTTCCCTCTAAACAATCAAATTTACTTTAGGGAAATTGTCTCCACCGTTACGTGCAAGTCTGTCGAGATTTTTTATTGTTGACTCATTTTTCAATGTTTTATAGGCTGCTGTTAAAAATGCATACTTAAAGCATTGCAGCCCCGTGTCAAAATTGAAACTTTGAACCCCTTTGGTAGCAGACAAATCTGGGTGGCATTTTATTTTGTTACCCCACCCTCCCCTTAAAATAAAGTTTTTTTTAAATCTACTGAGATGTACATCCATATTTTCAATGTATAAAATTGTGAACACACCCCCCTCTCATTAAATGTGTCCAAAGTTAATATTAATTTATTGACCCAATTGAAAAAGTTACCCTTCAATTCATTTAGACCAGGGTAAAAAGTTTGATTGCCAGTTGAAAAATGAAAATAAAAATGTCCTCAGATGTCCCTATTTGTAAATAAACTTTTTGATTGACTGATGCTTTAATCTCCCCTGGCCCCCCCAATTCTGAATCTGAATCTCAATAAATGCTCGAATTCGGTCGATTTAGGTATGAAGAAAATTTACAGGGTCTGTTAAAATGACACTCCCGTCAACCAGGTTTTCCTCGGGGGGATTAAAATCTATCCTATGTGTTTGCAAGTGACCTAGAGGAAATTCCAACAAATAAAATTCACGTAGTTCCGGGGACGTGCAACTTTTTTCATGTCCTGCACCTATTTGCACAGGACCCAATTCACTAATAATAAAGTCATCGTAAAAAATGTCCCCGGAAACATTAGATCCAACAATTTCCATAAGGCTATTCATTTCTTCCGTTGTAAATTGAAAATCCGGGGGAATAGTAAACGACGTACCTTCACTTACATCATCTGGCGCCAGTGGACAATTACCCATGATATTTTGAAGTCCTGGGCCAGGGAAGGCAGTTGTTTTTGTAGCTTCCCCGTGAAACTAAAATCAATGGATCGAGTTTTTTTTCTTTGAGGAAATTTTTATAACAATTATAGCAAACTATTAATTTTTTCTTAGTCGGATTTGTATTCATATTATTCATCAAACAAATGTTTTTTTTTTTTCTTAATTGGTTTCGTATTTATAAAAAAAATGCATAATGAATTACAAATTTTTGCTTATAGCATTATTTATAAAACAAGTGCATAATAAATTACAAATTTTTTTAATAGCACACACGCACACGTTCACACACACACACACACACACACACACACACACACACACACACACACACACACACACACACACACACACACACACACACACACACACACACACACACACACACACACACACACACACACACACACACACACACACACACACACACACACACACACACACACACACACACACACACACACACACACACACACACACACACACACACACACACACACACACACACACACACACACACACACACACACACACACACACACACACACACACACACACACACACACACACACACACACACACACACACACACACACACACACACACACACACACACACACACACACACACACACACACACAAACACACACACACACACACAAATAAGTACAACAGTTATATTTTTTTTATACAAGACAGTGAAGTGGGAAAGTATGTGTGTGTGTGTTTACACACACACACACACACACACACACACGTACACGCGCACATGCACACACGCACACACACGCGCAAACACACACATACGCAAACGCACACACGCGCACAAACGCGCACACACACATACGCACACGCATACACGTACACGTTCACACACACACGCACAAACACACACGCTCACACAAACACTCACACACAAATCGCAACGTTTGACTAATAGCAATAAAATACAGCACAAAAAAATCAACTCAATAATTGGCTTAATACCTCATTAAAATAAAAACTTTTTTCCTACAAATCTAGCCATCCATAAAAATAGCGATCAGACTAGAAGCAGATTCCTTTTCCTACAAATATATCCGTTTAATGTTTTTTTTTCTTAATTGGATTCGTATTTATCAAACAAATTCATAATAAATTAGAAATTTTGTTAATAGCACACACGCACACGTTCACACACACACACACACACACACACACACACACACGTACACGCTCACACACACACACACACACACACACACACATCGCACCGTTTGACTAATAGCAATAAACTACAGTAAAAAAAAATCAACTCAATAATTCTCTTAATACCTCATTAAAAAAAACTGACTCTTTTTTCCTACAAATCTAGCCATCCATCAAAAATAGCGATCAGACTAGAAGCAGATTCCTTTTCCTACAAATCTACCCGTTTAATGTTTTTTTTTCTTAATTGGATTCGTATTTATCAAACAAATGCATAATAAATTACAAATTTTTGCTTATAGCATTATTTATAAAACAAGTGCAAAATAAATTACAAATTTTCTCATTAGCACGCACACACACACATACGCAGACACACATACGTACACGCACACACGCAAACGTTCACACACACACACACACACACACACACACACACACACACACACACACACACGCTCACACACACACTCAAACACATATCGCAACGTTTGACTAATAGCAATAAAATACAGTAAAAATAAATCAACTCAATAATTGTCTTAATACGTCATTAAAAAAAAACTTACTCTTTTTTCCTACAAATCTAGCCATCCATAAAAAATAGAGATCAGACTAGCAGCAGATTCCTTTTCCTACAAATCTACCCGTTTAATGTTGTTTTTTTTTTCTTAATTGGTTTCGTATTTATCAAACAAATGCATTATAAATTGCAAATTTTTGCTTATAGCATTATTTATAAAACAAGTGCATAATAAATTACAAATTTTTTTATAGCACACACGCACACGTTCACACACACACAAACACGCGCACACACACACACACGTACACGCTCACACACACACTCACACACACACACATCGCAACATTTGACTAATAGCAATAAAATACAGTAAAAAAAATCAACTCAATAATTGTCTTAATACCTCATTAAAAAAAACTGACTCTTTTTTCCTACAAATCTAGCCATCCATAAAAAATAGCGATCAGACTAGAAGCAGATTTCTTTTCCTACAAATCTACCCGTTTAATGTTTTTTTTCTTAATTGGATTCGTATTTATCAAACAAATGCATAATAAATTACAAATTTTTGCTTATAGCACTATCTATAAAACAAGTGCATAATAAATTACAAATTTTGTTAATAGCACACACGCACACGTTCACACATACACACACGCACACACACACACAAACATACACACACGTACACGCTCACACACACACATGCGCACACACGCGCACACACATACATACGCACACGCACACACGCACACGCACACACATACGCACACGCACATACGCACACGCACACATGCACACGTTCACACGCGTACGTTCACACACACATCGCAACGTTTGACTAATAGCAATAAAATACGGTGAAAAAAATCAACTCAATAATTGTCTTAATGCCTCATTAAAAAAAACTGACTCTTTTTCCTACAAATTCAGCCATCTATAAAAAATAGCGATCAGACTAGAAGCAGATTCCTTTTCCTACAAATTTACTCGTTCACAAATCTACTATTTGTAATAGCAATAAAGTAAAGTACATTATAAAAATATTTGTCAAGGAATTGCGATTAGTTCAGAAAGAAGAAATAGTCTATTTTTTCCTGAAGCATTTCTAGTCTTATGTTTACCGGGATATTAAATAAGTACCATTTTTTACACCTCCCTAAAAACTTAATTTCCCCCTTCCTAGCATTATTTTAACTAGATACTTGCCTCCACCCCAAGAAAGTTCAGAAAGAAGCAATAGTCTATTTCTCCTGAAGCATTTTAGGTCAGATCTTTATCGGGATATTAAATAAGTATCATTTTTTACACCTCCCTCAAAACTTGTTGAAAATTGTGAGAAGAAGAGGCTAAAAAAGTTGGAAAGAAATAGGTATATATTTCTATAAGCAGGTAGAAGGTAGAGGTAAAAATGCTTACATTTCCAAATTCAGACTGCACTTGTGTGCCTGATGGTCCTGGCACAGCATGATGGGGGATAAATGGGACGGTGATGTCCGTTTCTTGCATAGATGGGGTGGCGGCGGTGATGTCACTGGATTGTACAGATGAGCCAATGGGGTTCACCATCCTGTGAGCAGCCGCCCATTCTCTTTTGGCTTTTGACCGGACTGTATTCCTGCCTGCATGGAGGACACAGGGGACTGGTAAAGTATGGTCCTGGATGGCTCAGCTATCTCCAGTTGTTGCATTGGAGTAGCACCATTAGCCTTAGCTCTATTTTGAGGGGGAGGCACGCATTCTTTAAAATTGTCCTTAAAAAGAAGAACAAATTTAGTATAGAAAAACGATTCCCCTTTTTACCAAAGAAAAATTAGTACCCCCGCTGCATCAAATCCAATATAATGATTTAAAATTTAGATCTAAAAATAGTCAGCGACAAATATGGTATAATTAAAAGCTAACCAAACACTAAACTTCAGTGTTGCGTGTCGGAATGACCATATTAGTTTTCTTGTCAAAGGGTATACATGTCTGCACAAAGAACCCCCACCCCCTTACTTTTCATGCGAAGAAACAGTTTGTTTTCACCTCACAACGAAGGTGTTAGAATTGACACGTTGTCCCTCCCCTTTTTCTTAAACCCCCTCCCCCTTACTTTTCATGCTAAGAAACAGTTTGTTTTCACCTTACAACGAAGGTGTTAGAATTAGAAACTAACACCCATCCCCTCATTGTATTTAAAAGGATTTACTCTCGCTAATTTGACCAAAAAATATCTCTTTTTCAAGGAAACCTTTGCTTAAGCCACTATCCATATGCATATGACAATAATCACTTCCGATAATGCGTATGAAAAGTTTGTTTATAAAATCGTTCCTCTTGCAACAGGTTTAAACACTCATGGTTTTACCTGGACTGGAAAAAAAGTACACTCTATTTTTACAATGAGAAAATGACATTTTTTGAACGAAAGGATTATTTCTAATGAATGAATTAAAGTCGTAAACAGAGGGGGGAGGGAAGATGGGGTATATGTAATGGAAAAAAGAGCGTATTTAACGCTTTCTAGCAACTATAAACATCATATAGCAGAGTTTGTATTGTGGGGGGGGGGCTATGCCGCTGAATTTGAATTTACTGGAGGAGTGACTATGTAAAATGATTTTAATTGGAAATAAATTAAGAAAATTTACTAAACTGAACTCACATTATAAATCGATGTAGCCAAAGCTTCCAAGTCAATAATATCAAATGCTTTATCCATGGTGTGTTAGAACTTTATGAAACTTTAATCGTAAAGCATGACCATTATATACAAAATCTCAAGGACGAATGAAAATCACTCCTATTATTTGATACCAATTACCAATCAAGTTATTGTATATAGAGTAACCTCCGCTCTCTCTGATTGGCCCTAAAAATGGGTGTTGACTCATAAACCAGTCTGGTTGTGTTATATAATCTCGACTATAGTTTCAAAACGTGTTTGACCACTTTATAGGTTTGCTCGCTTTTTGCACGTCAAACCACACTGTATATTCTTGTGAAATTCCTTGTGTAATTGATATCAATTTGAAAAGGTGTAGAGCATCCATAGAAATGTTTACCCTAGGGCATCCATAAAAATGGAAGGCCATGTGAGAGGATTCTCACTCTCTTTGAAAAGGTGTAGAGCATTAAGCAAATAGTATGGGACTTCCTATACGTCTTGTAGAAATTGAAGGTCATGTGAGAGGATACTCACTCTCTTTGAAATGGTGTAGAGCTTCCATAGAATCCAAACTATCATATCTACGGAATAACCGTTAAACCTTCTTCGTGATATTAAACCAATAAGGAAGAAAAGAGTAATGGCTATACGTCTTGTAGAAATGGAACATAGCACTCTACTTTTGTTCTTCTAGGGCGAAGTAATTTGCCAAATATTGGACAAGGTTGTCCGGAAACGGGCCCCCACAAGCCCTACGCTGGTTTTCGATATGCTCATCCTCTAACAGAAGATACTTTGGAGGAAATGGAAAAAGATGGGTTGACAAATGCAGTTGCTTTTACTCAGTATCCGCAGTATTCGTGCACTACTACAGGGTATAGTCTGAATACTATCTATCAGCATCATGCTTTAAAGTAAGAAAATACGGCAACTTTATGGATTAATTTCAAATTCAACTTCATTAAAATATTCCCGCTCTATTTTTCCTTATCGTCACAATAAGCCCAATGCTGCTAATATGCCTATTGAGAAAATCACATAAATTAGAGGATGTTACTGTTGACTTTTTTTAACAAGATTGCTGGAATAAAATAATGAAAGAATACTCTAATTATTTGAGTTTTGAAACTTGTTTTATTGTGTCTATCCCTCAATTGAACTACTATTTACCGTACCAAACAAAAACAACAGTATAAAAATATAATTATTTTTTTTTTCTTTTTTTTTACCGCAAGTGTAAAGTAGAATTTGGTGTAAATGCTACAAAGAAAACTGAAAGCTGTTTAAGGTTTCCTTTTTTTAATTGGTACAATTCTTTGAAACACTTGTGTCACAGTTGGCCTCCAAATCACACAATACTCTTCAAAGGCTGTTTATTTCAAACAATAAAGTATGTTCAAGAATAAGGGCGAAGGAAGAACACGGAGAAAAGTAAATTTCTTGTCTGTAATCTAAATCTTAATACCCCCACCTCCACCCATATTTTCCTGCATACTAATGACGGGAGTTTTGAAGATTTCAATTGTTCTTCGTTGTAGAGCGTGTTTTTTTTTGTTGCCTTACTCTAGAGAGACTCTAAAACTGCATTATCAAATTTAAAACGTGGATTAGCAGTTACAGTTCAATATTCAAGCGGGAGTCAAGCCAAAGCGACTGAAAGGCTCGTGGTTGATGTTTGAATATCAACAAAATATTTTTCTTCGAATTATGAATCAGAAAGAGCTAGATTCTCAATCAGATACCAGATTCATCCTATTTTAATTAAACTTAATTTAGTAGAAATGTTCTCAAGTTTCAAGAGTCGATTTTATTCGAAAAAACATATTTCAAAAATAGTTATTTGTGTGGATGTTGGGATTGATGAATAATAGATATTAGTATGGAATTTGTTGGGGTGTTCTCGTGCTGGGGTGGCGTCCTCTGTTATCCTGTATGTTTTTTATTCAACTTTGTAGGTTAAAACCTTGTATGTTTTCGTTTTTGTTTATAATTTCGGCATTTTTTTTTATCTCTGTTTATGGCTGACACATCGAGCCCTGCTCCCCGTCGACCAGTTTAGAAAATTATTTATCATTTATTTTGTCAATGAAAGATCTTAGTTTGTCTTGTTATAGATGGAGATCATCTCGAACTTCAGTCAATATCAATAATTTTTAAAGAATTGTCTAACCATTCCAAGATGTTTCTTTTTTTTTACACATTATATTTTGACTTCTGGTCCTAATGTATCTACCATTTATGGCAAGTATTATTGGGCCTTGGATGTAAAAGTTTTGAGGAAGGGAATCTATTTGAAAAGGGAATCTAAGTCTTTTTGACGGATTAGAAAACATTTGGATGTAGCTATGGAACCATAGTAACTTAGAACCACATGGGTGTGGCAGTGACCAGTGTCAGTGGTTGTCATAAACGACAATCACTTGGGTATTATTGTAAAGCAAAGCCGATTTTCAAGAAGCTACTTGAGAGTGTTGATCTGATGTGGCCTCAGCTTGAAACCGAACAGAAAACCTCCTAAAAACCCGTTGCATATCAAAATATTAACAGTACGTTTCCATTGCTTCATTTACAATGCCTTCTAAGACTATACGGGATAGTAAATGTGGCTAATATGTCAAGAGTGGCTTAGATTGTCAGTGACATTTCTTGAACTTGCTGCAACAAGCGCGGTTCTCTCGTCGTTAGGGAAGGTCCTGAAGAAAGCTATACCTTTTCCTTTCCTTTCCTAAAGGTATATTTATTTTCCCTAGGAAAGGAAAGGCTGGCCCAAATCTATACTTTGTATATTATTAACAGTTGAGAGGCTACAAAATTACAATTTCCTAAAGGTGTATGTTCCCTCTGAAGCATGTGATTTTGTGACAAGTTTGCAGTAACTTGCACATATAGGATACGATCCTTCTATCATTCCATTAAGAATTTTTCGACACATCCATTCAACGAGCCAGAACTATGATATTACTTTGACTTTTCTTAGAGAAAGCTGCTTAAAAAATAGGAAAATTATCCTTCTTTTAACGACCTTCGACGTATTTTCAGCCAAAAGATCCTGCACACCCTTTATTCAAAAACAAATTCAGTAGAAGGTGTAAAGTATTTAACATCAATTCGAGAAGCTTTTCCGGGTATCTCATTTCTTAGTTATTTGGGCATTTATGTGTCAACGAGATTATTCCAGGGGGGCTCTTGGGACCAAAGCTAGTCATGGGAAAGGGTCCGTTCCCAGGCATGGTTGAACAACCAATGGCTGGAACTTCCGTTCCAGGAAAGTTATATTCTTGGTTCATTTCTAAAGGCAGTCCATCTTTCGCCTTCGTCGTAGCTAGTTGTTCTTGTGCTACCTTATTTTCTCTATGTGTATTCTCACGTTATTTAATAAAGACCATGTACCAACGTTTATCGTCTATCTTTGGAATTTACGTAAACCATTACATCTGCCAATATAAAAGGGCATATAGAAAGAACTAAATAGAGGTTTACAGATTGGTGACAGCAGAGGTTTACAGAGTGGTGATAGCAAAGGTTTATAGAGTGGTGGCAAGTGGTTAAGACTAGTGGAGCATTTATCACTAATGGAAAACCTCCAAGTGACATTTGAGTGACCGTTATAAGTACTTACGACATCTCACGCTAAATACTGGCAACATATTGAAGAGCTATTTCGCCTGCTACCAAAATTGCTTGTGATATTGAGCCGCAAATACTGCAAAAGACTGATTAATAAGACATCGAAACGTTACGAGCTATTGAACTTTCTTCTATTCAAAGCGCTTTCTTGAAAAACACTTTCTTTTAAATGAACATTTTGAAATAAGCTGTTATACAATGCCTAGTATGGATTTCCTCGCGATAGCTTCTACCTACTAATTCAAATTTCTACAACTGAGAGTCTCCGGTTGATTTATACCTCCACTTAGCCATTCTACGCTTGGTGGTTTTTTTGTACCTGATTTTATACAGTCGACTTGTGATCTACATTTGACAGTTTCCAACCAAAATTTAACATTTTGAATTCGATAATCGAAAATTAATTCTCAAGTGTGACTATATTTGACGCTAGTGATTTAATTGAGACCAACTGAAATTGGATTTGGGACAGACTATCTTTCGTAAGTGATTTACCACGGTTAAACAACCCAGTAAATTTTATTAGACCCTTGTTGTTACTAGTGAAGTTCATGGCCCAAAATATGGCGTCCGTAATAAAAAAAAAAGAAAAGAAAAATGGTGTTTAAAACCAATATTTAAATTTTTAGAGTAATTGCTTTTTCAAATTTTGATATCAATATGTCAGTTATTATTTCTATATTTGATCCGGCGGAATCTGGATATAACAAAAAGGTTACTTTTAATTTTGTAAAATAGTGGAGGGGAAATGGCATATTTCCATTTATTTTATTTGACTCTCCTCGATTATAAATTTGTCAAGTTTAAAACGTGAATTACTTGTAGTATATGCCCCAGACAAAATAGTAGGAAAAATAGTTGCAGAGTTTGTAGGCGTGGCTCAATTTAAGGATGAAAGGGCATATCTATTCTATAGAAGGATGCAAAAATTAGGAAGGTCATGTGGGGTGTCCTTAGAAGCCAGGGATGATGGTGTAGTCCTTGGAAGATTTGCTCTTAATTTATCCAAGGAGTGGATCAGACCGTCCTACAAACGGTGTTTGTTAGAGAATAGTGCAGAATTTTTTTTTGTTTAGGTGATGCGTACAAGGTTGCAAAGCAATATGAACAGATAGAACAGATAGTGGGGAAAGGAGACACGTCTTCTTTTTCCGATGAATTTTTTTTCTGCGCTGACGAGGGTGAAATTTGGACTCAATGATAATGAGAAGGAACTGCGAGATGGTACTGATTCCTCGCAGGGCAGTTTGGCGACCCATGGAATTGTTGGTGTTTCTAAGGTCCAGTTTGTGTGTTGGTATGAGACTGGGGATGTTTTTTTTTTGTGTAACAACTAGCTGTGAATGATGACGCGCAGGGCGGTTTGGATCCCACTAAAATGGGAGCGGGGTGTGTTGACCAGTGGGATGGTACTGATGCCTCACGGAATGTTTTTTTTTTTGTTGCACTGCGAGACGGTACTGATGCCTCGTAGGGCGGTTTGGCTACCCATGGAAAGAGCTGGTTTTGAGGTCCCGTGGTATGGTACTGTTGCCTCACAGGATGGTTTTTTTTTTGTTGCACTGCGAGATGGTACTGATGCCTTGCAGGGCGGTTTGGATACCCAGGAAAAGGGAGCTGGTTTTGAGGTCCTTGGGATGAGGAAAAAAAGGTGGAAAGGGGGCTGGTTTTGAGGTCCAGTGGGATGAGGTTGATGCCTCACGGGATGGTTTTAATGCGTAGCGCTAATAGTTATGTAGAGATATCAACAGTATTATAGCCATTTGTCGAACCACAAGTTAGTAGAGCAAAACCAAATAGGTCAAAACCGAGGCGTTCCATAGCAATAAAACCCCGAGGATTTTATTGGGAATAATATCTTAACGTCATTGCAGCATGGTATGATTTTTAAAGTTTCTGCAATTTCATTTATTTGTCGCTGGTATTTTCCGGATTAATTAGCCTTTCCCGGTCATTCCTTTTGCCCTAATTCAAAGTTTATACATAGTCCCAACTTTCCTTGTCCTCATCAAATTCAGGGGATGGGGAACAAGTCTATTTTAAAGTATACAAAGAAAAATGAAGTGTTAAAATATTCAGTTTCCGCCTACTGTTGTTAGTGTGGCTCGTTTATACCATGTAAGTTTATACTTATGCAAGTATTTTGTAGTGTTTGTATTATGTAATTGTTTACTAGTTCATGCTGTAGAATGTTAGTAGGCGAGAAGTGAATAATTTGGGAAGGGAATATTTTGAATTCAATTAAAGTTGGGGGGTTTAATGAGAAGGGGATAAGCCAAATTTTGGAAATTTAACTTAAAACAGGGGGGAGAATCTGTAAAGTATTTAACATCAATTCGAGAAGCTTTTCCGGGTATCTCATTTCTTAGTTATTTGGGCATTTATGTGTCAACGAGATTATTCCAGGGGGGCTCTTGGGACCAAAGCTAGTCATGGGAAAGGGCCCGTTCCCAGGCATGGTTGAACAACCAATAGCTGGAACTTCCGTTCCAGGAAAGTTATATTTTTGGTTCATTTCTAAAGGCAGTCCATCTTTCGCCTTCGTCGTAGCTAGTTGTTCTTGTGCTACCTTATTTTCTCTATGTGTATTCTCACGTTATTTAATAAAGACCATGTACCAAAGTTTATCGTCTATCGTTGGAATTTACGTAAACCATTACATCTGCCAATTATAAAAGGGCATATAGAAAGAACTAAACAGAGGTTTACAAAGGAAAGAACAGGATTTGAGTAGGAGAATGAAAGTAAAGTTTTTGTTTTTTGTTGATATACCAAGACCGTGGGAGAGCACAAAAATAACATACCAAAACTTGTACCCAAATAACCTTGAAGCCTCTTGGGCTTATACTATTAGGAGCAGTAGACTCCTAGGTATGAAGCTTACCAGCTATTTTCTGAATTTGATTCATAGACATCTGGGCAAGATGCATCGTTGGGAAATTCAGGATTTTTCGTTTTATACATACTTCGAGATTGGGCAAAATTCAAGGAAGTTCAAAGTTGTATCATGGGGGGGGGAGGTTAACCGGATTTGAACCCCCACCCTGAATTTTTTTTTCCGACTCGTGAAACGTAAAAAAAATGGATATAAACAAATTCTTAACGCGTTTTTTAAAGTTTTTGTTTACATCAAACCCCGAACAAAAATCCTGGATATACTTTTGACGAAGTGATCAATAAGCCTTTTCTAGTAATTTCTAAACAATTTTTCTTGCATGATATCTGTGCTTACCATGTATTCACCGTACTTAGCATAATTATCGTTGATTCTATTTTTGCTACATTGTTCCATGGTTTTTGCTTCCGTCCTATTAACTGTTTCTTTCTTCACATCTTGGCATCTTTGCTATTAACTGTTTCTACATCTTCTGTATCTATATTTTGGCTATATTGTCCATGATTTTTGCTTCAGTCCTATTAACTGTTTCTTTCTTCACATCTTAGCATCTTTGCTATTAACTGTTTTTACATCTTCTACATCTACATTTTGGCTTTATTGTTCCATGGTTTTTGCTCCAGTCCTATTAAGTGTTTCTTTCTTCCCATCTTGGCATCTTTGCTATTAACTGTTTCTAAATCTTCTGGTTCTACATTTTGGCTATATTGTCCCATGGTTTTTGCTTCAGTCCTATTAACTGTTTCTTTCTTCACATCTTGGCATCTTTGCTATTAACTGTTTCTACATGTTCTACATCTGCATTTTGGCTTAATTGTTCCACGGTTTTTGCTTCAGTCCTACTAACTGTTTCTTTCTTTACATCTTGGCATCTTTGCTATTAACTGTTTCTACATCTTCTACATCTACATTTTGGCTATATTGTCCCATGGTTTTGCTTCAGTCCTATTAACTGCTTCTTTCTTCACATCTTGGCATCTTTGCTATTAAGTGTTTCTACATCTTCTACATCTACATTTTGGCTATATTGTTCCATTTCTTTTGCTTCAGTCCTATTAACTTTTTATTTCTTCACATCTTGGTATCTTTGTTATTAACTATTTCTACATCTTTGCGTGCTTACATTTTTTGAAAGTTTCTATCAAAAGTGACTCTAAAGGTTAACCCCCGTGACAGCTCAGCATGGACCTAGGTTAGTAAAGAATACTGACGAAGTACTTGTAGTTGGAGATTAGTACTTTGAAAATTAGTATCACTTGTTTTGTACTAAGTGTTATGGTTGCTGGTTGATGGTTATGACTGTAAAGCTGACTGCAAGAATCACCAAGAGAGGAATACTCATTTTTTCGTGTAGTTTCAGGGCTATCGGTAATAAAGTAGGTCAATTAATGATGGTTCTATCCTCCATAATCATAAAACAAGGAAAATTCAATCCGATAAAAACCAATGATGAAAATCTAATGATAAAACTGACTTTCCATTAGCAGAATTTATTTACTATAATTAGGCTTAAAATTTTCATTTGAGGTTTAACGCCATTGGCAACAAACTAAAAATATAACGTTGACTTTAGCTGCATCTGTTGTCACCATCTCCACCATTGTCACCATATCATCACCATTTCATTTCTTTTTCATTTTCTATCAATCTCTCTGATGGAAAACGACCTATTTTATTAAGTTTTCTGAAATTCTATTAGAATTAAAATTTCATTTGAATTTATTTCATTTTCTCTGAATCTGATGGAAAAAGACCTATTTTTATTAAATTTTCTTAAAGTACGTATTTATATACGGTGTTCCATATTTTGGGAAAGAGGAGCCCGTACTACTTATCACCACCAGTGTGTCTCCAAAGACAAAGATGCAATGGAGCTTTATCGATCGTTGGGGCACTAATGAACTCCTTGTCAAAGCATTTGCTGAGTTAGTCAAAGTCGAACTGCAAAAATTTCCTGAAGACATCAGATCAGATGTCGTCATCTTGTCCTCAGCACATTCATTGCCGATGAAGGTAAATAATAAGTGGCTTAAATGGGAAAACAACAATTTTTTTTTGAAATTAGTGACTAAAGACATTATTATGTTATCGTTTTAATATACCTGTTTAGCAACCAATTTGACCAAGGGAAAAACAGAAGAAATTTAAAAGAAACCCGATGGGTGGTTTATATTTTAATCGACCGCTCGTATGGCGAAAAAAAAGTCCTGATTTTTTTTGTGTTTGACCTCTTTGTCGGACTTTACATAATTTCCTATTCTGTATAATACATTTAGTAAAGGTACAAAATTGTTTGAAATGTACTAACAGTGGTAACGCTGCTCGTGCCATAGTTTTTTCCAAAGTATAATCACCTACGGAACAAGTACTGACAAAACTCTCCAAAAGTGACCCCGCGTACCTCAGCGCCTCTAGACTCAAAGCGCTGTACAACTTAATCACTCCGAGCCAAAATACCGAGTGACCGGGATGAATTGTGTAACTACGGGTTTTAGTTGCCAGGTTCGCATAGGTATACAAAGGGTCACTTTTTTAGTGTGGAGAGGATAGGTTTTGTCAGTACTTGTTCCGTAGGTGATTATACTTTGGTTTTTTCACTCCTAAGCTTATAATTTTTCACGACGATAGAGAAACATTCCTCCAGACGAATAGGAACGTCTTGACCTTTGAATATACCTTGGTGGAGTGAGTTTAGTAGCGTATCTTTTCAACTAACTATAGCCTTGGAAAGACCTTTTTCTTAAAAAAGGGCTGTAATTAACCTCCAAATATATTAAAATCAGTTTTAGTTGGCATGAATGATGCAATTGTATTCTGTTGCCGTCAGAACATCAATTTATTAGTAATGTTAATTATGTGTTTGATAGTTGTTCATTGAAGGTCTTTCGACAGAAATGGAAAACACTCAGTCATAAAGTATTTCCTCCGTCCCTATCCCCAGGAGTGGAATAATGCTTGTGCGATCTTATACGGGTGCCGGTTTAGACTAATCATGAGATTTCCTGATGGAAACCGTGACTGCAAACAGTGCGGCAAGATTACCTTGAGAATTGAGAATTTTTTCCTTGGTTTGTAGAGTAGAGTAGAAGAGTAGAATATTTTTATTTATAACACATACATAAATAAATGTCATAAAACAGCACACATGCCTGGTGGCATACTTTAGCGCTGAAAATATTGACTTACTTGACTTATGTCTCCTGCCGGGCGCGGCTCGGCGTAGAGAGTGACGTCTGCCTCCTCCATCCACTTCGGTCCATGGCAAGCGTTTGCACATCGCTCAACCTGATATTTGCCATCGCCAGGAACTCGGACATGCTGTCAGACCACCGTTTCTTCGGTCGGCCGCGAGGTCGCTTCCAGCCGGCTTTGACAGGGTCGAAGTCATGGATCGTTTTCGCAGGTATGTGTGGAGGCATTCGAAGTAGGTGTCCGAACCATCTTAGTGTTCGCTCGGCTGCTTGGGTCGAAAACCGAGACTGCTTGGTGAGCTGCAGCAGCTTCTCATTGCTGACAAAGTGGAACCATCGTAGACCTTCGATCCTCCTCAGGCTCTTCGACTGAAAGACATCAATTGCCTTGAGGGTTGCGGCTGAAGCTTGCCACGTCTCAACTCCATAGAGCATTACAGAGCCGACGAGGACGTTGAAAATCCGCAGCTTTGTTTTGCGACTGGTGTTTGGTTTTCACCAGAGGTGACGGTTCAGTCTGCCCATGGCAGAAGACGCTTTTGATATTCTCGCTTGTAGTTCAGAAAGAAGCGAGCCATCTGCAGAAATTATGGAGCCCAGGTAGGTGAACCTTTGGACAACTTCGATGCTAGTGGGGCTATCCAGGCTAACTGAAGGATTGGCAGCAGGAGAGGATGGATCAATGGCCATAATTTTCGTTTTAGTCCAGTTTTTCTGCAGTCTTACTTTTGCAGCCTCTTCTCGTAGGATTCGAAGCGCTTCCAGCAACTGCTCCATGGAGTCCACCAGAATGGCCAAGTCATCGGCAAAATCAGCATCTGTAATGACACGATCTCCAAACTTGAGTCCAAAGCTGAGACGTGAAGTAGTCCTTGTCATAACCTAGTCTATGATGACATTGAAGAGCTCTGGGGCAGCTGCACATCCTTGGCGCACTCCTGTCGTGATTTGGAAGAACGGGCTGCGCCGGCCGTTCACTTGAACACAGCTCTCCGTCCCATGGTGTAGAGCTTTGAAGAGTCTGCAGTATTTCTCAGGGAGGCCTGTCGATTCTAGAATCCGCCAAAGAACTTCTCGGTCCACTGAGTCGAACGCAGCACAGAAGTCGACGAAGAAAAAAAATTCTTTTTATCGGAACTCCGTGGCTTTTTCTATGATTTTTCGGATCGTAAAAATCTGCTCGATGGTTGAACGGTCCGACATGAAACCAGCTTGCTCCGGTCGCCAGATTTTACGAATGATACTTCGACATGGATCTAGCAAGACCATAGAGAAAAGTTTTCCCGGGACAGACAGTAGGGTTATTCCACGGTAGTTCAAGCAGTCGCTTCTAGAACCTTTCCTCTTCCATACAGGGATAATGACACCCTTCCGCCAATCTTCGGGAATTATCTCGGTTTGCCAGATTGTAGAGTACAGGGTGTGGAGAAACAGGAGCATAACAGGACCTGCATATATTAGCAGCTCCGCACTCAGGCCACAGACACCGGCAGCTTTATTGTTCTTGAGCCTTTTTACTGCATTTCCAATTTCTGATGGGCTGAAAGGCTCGTCTGGAGGAGCATCTGTTTCGGATCTTGGACAGCCAGGTTGGCTGGGACTAACAGTAGGAGGCATAGATGGGCTAGTGTTGTTCAGGAATGAGCAGAAGTGGTCCTTCCACCGCTCGAGACAAGAACCCTCATCAGAGAGAAGTGTCCCATCCCTGGATAGGACGGGTCCCAATGCTGGTGTTTTATAATAAAAACAAATATTGATAATATTGCCAACGAAAATACACAGCCACTTTCTAACTAAATTTTACAACAATGAAAAAGAAAACCCTAATGAGCAAAATGCTTAGCATGTCATAAGATATTTCTTCACCAGTCTTAGAAAATGTCCCTTGTTGCTGCATTCTCGAACTGAGGCTGGAATTCAGCTCCAGATTTTTGGGCCAGTGTGACGGATGCTGAAACCCGCTCTCGACGTCGGACGAATTTCGCACGAAAAGTCTGAACGATGAGTAGTAGGATAATTATGAAAATGAGAATTAGTTGCAAAAATACCGGAAAAAATTTACAGGTAAATTACTATATTGATAATCGTAACAAATACTAGAGATAGAAATTAAATGAAGTTGGTCCAAAGATTGGTCCAAAGAAAAGATTCCTGAAGTCCCATATATGTGTCTAACTGAAGTTCTGAAATCAAAATTAAAAAGAATTCTCATTGCTTTATTGTGACGTATTTGGAGAGATTTGAAAACACGAAAAGGTAGATACCCAAACCGAAATGCAATAAAGAAAATATGGGTGACGAAAGAATAATAAATAGATTTTAGAATAGCTTTAGGAAAGAAATGACGAAGACAAGTTAGCTTGCCAATATTTCGGGAAATTTTTAACGACAGATGTTATATAAAATCGTATTTTGTTCCTCAAGCTTTGTTTGTAGGCTGTATTTTGTGTTGCTGTTGCCCACAGACTTTTTACAATAAATCTTATCTTATTACAGTCGGTCTTTGTGGGTGTTTTCTTTTTATGCTTGATCAGTACAACTACTTTCTTATAAAAAAGAAAAAGAAACCCCCGTAAGTTTTCTTTAGCAAGCTTGGCAGATCTCCATTTTCTTACCTATTACAGTCAATTATTTATAAACTGTTAATGACGATCTGCTGACTGTTTGTTTATCTGCTGATGACGATCACTCATGTATGTGGAACTTGTTATCCAGAACTTTTTGTATGTTTTTCACTGTATAATAAAAGGACTTATCCCTTTTTGAACTTTTACTTTATTCGTCATAAAAATGAAGGGTGGTCTTACAAAAAGAAGCCACAGATATTTATTGTATTTGATTATCACATTTGTAGGTTTAAAAGAAACTTAAAATTTGAATAACCTTTTTTTTCCTGAGAGAAAAACACTTGAATGGAAGCAAACTCCAATTTTTTTTCCTATTACTGTATTTTTTCCCGATTTCAGACAGTAAGTCGAAGTGACCCGTACCCTTCCGAAGTGGGTGCCATGGTTAACCTAGTGATGAAAGAACTGGATTATTCCAATGGATATCGTTTGGTGTGGCAATCCAAAGTTGGACCTGTCCCTTGGTTGGAACCAGCAACAGACAAGGCTATAGAAGCTCTAGTGAAACGGGGAAGGAAGCATTTGTTGTTAGTTCCTATAGCTTTTACGTCTGATCATATTAAAACTCTACATGAATTAGATATCGAATATGGAGATGAGCTGGCTAAAAAGGTTTGTATTTATTTATCTGCTTTAGTGATAGATTGATAGATTTAATTAGATTGATAGTTTTAGAATTGATAGATTTATTGGTGATTTCTTGGAGAATGCAAAAAGACATGTAGAAAACATCTTGCAATCGTGGACGTTGAACGAGGCTAGCAATATATAATATTCTATTTATAACTGTCTTCCGAACCAAAATCTACATAAGATGCTAATAACGTAAAGTTGCATGCAAGGCTAAATTAAGCTGATTTGGGGTTCATTGGCTATAGCTGTGAAGGAATTTTCTTTGTAGAGTGTACTTGCTTGTACTAATCTTGAATTTTAATAAGGACTACCAAAATATTAAATTAATTGTCTGCTACTTAATTTTGTTAAAATTTATTATGATGTAATATAATCATTATTATAGTTAATCATTATTAAATTCTAAATTAAGCATATAACTACCTTAAACAACGATGATTTATTGAAAGTGGACCTCATACTTTTGCTCCAATTATGCCAAAACTGGGCTACGTAGCCCCTGTAAAAGGGCTTCGTCTTGATGACACCCTATAGTATCAGTCTCAATCAGTCTTGATTGAGAGTTCATACTGTAAACACCTCTTTTGGATATAATCTGGATACAATCCCATCATACAGTAAGACTCAATTGTGCTTTTCTATGGACTTCTCACAATCAACCTTGAACTTGGATTGTTTAGTTGTTTGATTTCCCTACGGACTTTTATTGAAAATAGTTTCAGAATCGGAACTTGGATTATTTTACAGCTATTATTTGTGTATAAATTCCCTTGGGATTTATGAATTAACACCCGCATTTGGAAGGAAATTTATTTTGGACTTATTAATTAGTTGTATTACCAGTAAAATTGTATACTGAATATGACAGGAACCAGAGCTACTTATATCTGCCCTGGATGCGAGAGGCCGTATGGGAAAGGTGTGATGATTCAGAGCTCGAAATGCCTTTTATGGTTCTATCCCCCCTTCTGTGCTGGAACCGCACCCGTATTACGGCAAGAAAACCCCAACTGGAAATGCAGCACATGTGTTATGGCTGTTGTAATTGAGCACTCTGAGGCTGATACTCCTACACACTGTGTCATTAACCTCAACAATATGTTTTCCCCGCCTTGGGAGTATCTACCCCCTCAAAATTGTCCCAATAGTTGCGAGACTTATGTATCAAAAGACAATTTAATCCTGCAACTTGGAAAAAGATCTACAGCATGGAAGTAAAACTTGAATCTCAAGCCCGATCCCTGTCGATGAGACAGACCGAAATCGACACTCTGAATTTACAGCTATTTGAAAAAAGTTGTGACGTTGTCCTAAAATTGCTGAAGGACTAGGAATTAACGAAAGGCGAGAAACTACGAAAAAGTATTTCGCAGTTTTGCTCATATTGCTAGTAATTTAAAATGTCGCATTAATCCTTCAGCGCCTTTTAAGTATTTCGACCGATTGTCATGTTTTAATCGTTTTAACCGTGATGCAGTATTCGATTGTAGTATGCCAAGCCATAGCCAGCCAGACTGTTTATGGGACCAATGCTTCAAGCAATAATTCTAGACCCGAGTCGGTGCCAAAAAACTTGTCGAGACGAGGGGCCAACAGCTGAACCAATGAAATCCGCCTTTTCGGTTCCCCTCCTCAAAATCGCACCCACAACAGCCTTTTTTAATACCAACACCGCGTTACTGGATCCCTTCTTCGCGGTCACCACGGGCCAGACGGGCTCAGCGTATCCCTCCGGTTCCCCTATGAACTCTCCCCCTCCCTCCCTCCCCACCAACCCTTCCCGAATCCCTAGATCTATCCTTCCTAAAATATCAGCCTCCCGCGTTTACAGTAGTAACAGGTTTTCGCCATTAGAAGAAAATGTCTGCCCAAGGACTAGGGTGAAAACCAAGTTTAAAGAATACTCTTCTGACATTTTTGCTCTGCCTATTTTTTGTATAGTAATGCGGAAAGTGTAAGTACGGATAAGGTTATTGAGCTGGAGAATTTAGCTCAAGTAATTGGAGCCCCAATAGTAGCAGTAACAGAGGTTCATAGGCAAAATCCAGATCTACTCAGTTTGTCCGGTTATAATAAAATGAGAAAGTTACGTCCAGATGACCACTGGTTTGGAAAAAAGGGAGGACGTCTTGGGATTTATATTAATAAGAAAATTCTTGCTTTTCAGATAGAGGTACCTGTGCTTGATGATTACGATGAGGTTCTTTGGGTATTTTCGAACCCCAAACGCCTGCCCTCCCATTGTAATGGTATTGCTGTGCGTGTTTTTTGTTATTCGCCAGGACAAGATGTCAGTTGTCAAAAAGCTTTCCGGGAAAAGCTTCAATTAAGCACTGACCACATACAGGATAAATACCCCACGGGTAGTATGTTCCTGCTTGGTGACGCTAATGAACTATGACTTGAGTCTTTGGAAGCAGGATTAGGTCTAAAACAGTTGGTTGATGGCCCAACAACAAAGGGTGATATGGCTCTGCACCGCATAGCTACTAACACGTCTCAATTCTATAGGTAACGCTCCCCAGGCCCTCCGATAGGAGTAAGCTACCACTTTTGTACCCATGAGCTACATACCACAAGCAAAGTCTGGGTCATACACACTACAGAAACAACTACAAGTCGGCCAATCACAAAAAGCGGATTGTTTGGTTTCGGCAAGGGGCTCACGACTGAAAAATAGGGCGGCATAATTTTTACGGCTAATGCTGATGAAATGGCCCCTACTTTTCAAGAAAAAACTTTTCGGCAAGTACCATTTCTATTTTCCAGAAAAAGTGAGCAAACGTTTTTCAGCAGATTTTCCACACGTTACAAAAGAAATCAAAGCACTAAGAAGGAAAATGAGAAAGCTTTTCAGGAAAAAAAAAACATTAAGAAGCTACTACCCTGAATAATAAAATAAGAGAAACGACCCGCCAGGCAGCGGCGTTGTACTACCAAAAGGAAGTATCTCATTTATTGGATTGTAAGCCTGGACAGTGGTACAAAAGGATAAAGCAAATGACAGGCAAAATCGCAAACTGGATTGGATATTGGCTACGATGAGCCGAGCCAGACAAAGAAACTGCAGATTGCCTACACACTCAGCTGGCAGCAATTGTTCAATCACTTCCACCTCTAAACTTGGAGGATATTCCGCATCCATCTCCTGGTCTGATGGATTTCCCAATCATCACAGAATCGCAAGTTTGCCTCAAACTGATGAAACTGAAGAGGACCAGTATTACACCACGCGATATTTCTGTTGATCTCATTAAGGCCTTTCCTGAATTTTTGAGTGCTCCGTTAACTTTAATATTCAGCAAGATTATAATGTCAGTCCAGTATCCGCAAAATTGGAAAAAGGGATTCATAACCTCTATTCCCAAAAGAGGATCACCCTGTGATTTTACTGGTGTGCGGCCTATTACGATGACATCAATTTTTAGCAAGATCTATGAAAGTTTCATCACTGGGTGGCTGAAAACTTTTATTCTGCATAAAATTGACCCTCAATAATTCCGTAATATTCCCAAGAGTTCTACAAGCCATTACTTAGTTAGTTTGCTTGATAAGATTTTAAAGCATCTAGATTAACCGGAACGCTGGGTCAACTTCATCGCGATTGACCTTAAGAAAGCATTTTATTTGATCTACCATAGAACCCTTAGCCGCAAGCTATTGACAAATTTTAATGTCGATGCACCTTTTGAGGGTCAATTTTATTCTGCATAAAACTGACCCTCAACAATTCGGTAATATTCCCAAGAGTTCTTCAAGCCATTACTTAATTAGTTTGCTTAATAAGGTTTTAAAGCATCTAGATGAACCGGAACACTGGGTCAACTTCATCATGATTGACCTTAAGACAGCATTTGATTTGATCTACCATAGAACTCATAGCCGCAAGCTAGTGACAAATTTAAATGTCGATGCATATTTTGAGGGTCAATTTTATTCTGCATAAAACTGACCCTCAGCAATTCGGTAATATTCCCAAGAGTTCTACTAGCCATTACTTAGTTAGTTTGCTTAATAAGATTTTAAAGCATCTAGATGAACCGGAACGCTGGGTCAACCTCATCGCGATTGACCTTAGGAAAACATTTGATTTATCATAGAACCCTTAGCCGCAAGCTATTGACAAATTTTAATGTCGATGCATATTTGGTAAGAATAGTTGCAAATTTTCTTTCAGGTAGAAGTAAAATAAAACTAGGTACACACCAGCCTATTCTGATCCCCAGCCAATCTACTGTGGAGTTCCTCAGGGAACAATTTTAGGCCCTCTACTTTTTTGGTCATGGTAAATGAGGAAAAATGATGAGTCGGATCGCTTTAACTTCGTTGATGACCTATCCGTTCTGCAGCTAGGTGAAAAGAGTGTTTCAAGTAAGGCAGACGGAATAATGGCGAGTTTATCATGCCAAGCTGAGGAGGGCAAAATGATCGTCAATCATGAAAAATCACTTGTATTAACTTTTTCTTTTCTGAGGGACAGGTCATCTCTTGCTTTAAATAATGTTTCAGGCATCATGGATATCAAACTTGGAAATATATCTCATGCATGACTTGAAGTGGAAAAAACAGACACAGGAGATAATCAAACGGACAAACCTAGCTATCCTATCTTTAAAACTCCTTGCTTGTCATGGTGTTCCAAACCCCCACCAATTACGTTTTTTTTTTTTACTTTTGTCCGACCGCTGGTAGAATATGCTAGTCCCGTTTGGCATTCAGGTCTGACTTTGGACCAGAAAGACCGCCTAGAAAGGATCCAATACCGAGCTATTCTGGTAGTATCTAAATCTCCCGAAGTTTTTTATCGCTCCCTTTTAAAACAATTTTCACTTACAACTCTTTCAACACGCCGTGATGAATTGTGTTTTAAATTTGGTGTCGGTATTTTGGAAAATCCCCGGCTTCGTGAAATCCTCCCCTCTGAGCATCTCCCTTCGCGCCAAAGGAATCCACGAAATGTAACTTAACCGGTACCAAAAATTCAGCTGGTATCAGCAGGGTATATGCGGTACGTAAGTAGTTTTGTTCCCTCGTTCGTCCAGATTTTTAATTCTGCACCCCTTCGTCAATAATTGTATATATTTATTTTTAGTTCATCATTCTTTTTGTTCCTTTGACTCTGTTTGACTGTTTAATTTGAATCTGTGATATTTCAAATCAATGTATAATTTTGTATGACGATGCCTATGGCTGTGATTTTCATATATTTTATATGTTTAGTGTTTTTTACGACAAGAACTGCTACTGATCGGCATGACCGTGCAAGGCGTTTGAAAATTTTAATCTTTTTATTTTTTAATTATATTATTAGTATGGAAAATGCAAATTTTGATTTTATTTTTCCCTCAAAATTGTTCCATCAGTATGTGATGACGTGGTGTTTCCACTTTGGAAACACCAGTTAAAAAAAACAAAATACCTCTTACGTATCAAGTGAAGGTGTAAAACAGTGGCGTTAATTGGGGAAGGGGTCCTCCCCCTAGATTTTGAAAATGCCTTGTTATTTCTGTTTCATAGATGTTTTCTATTTTAGCTATGTGCTATAGTTAAGTAGTGAAACTGGCTAATTGGCAGTTTCTATTTGTCATCCTCCTTATTCGTTCTTCCATAGCTATTAAATGGCATTGTTAATTTTCGATGGCCTTGTTTAGACATGTCCCTTCTGGCTCACTCTTGTTTTTAAACGTCTAAATTCGTCCCTTGTCGGTGTTTTTTTTTTTTTTTTTTGGTAACCCTTTTCCCGACTGGAATTTGATCTCTGAGTGTCGCAAACTTTGGATTTTTTTTTTGCGGTGAAAATGCGAAACAAAAATGAAAAAACTTATGTGCAAGAAACTGGCAAATATGTGTGCGCTCAAAGTCTCGGACTAGTGGAAAGGCATTTTCTATCTGGCTGATAGGATATGCCTTTTGCCAGGGCATTTGTAAAAAGTAAAAGCTGATTTTAAAATCATTTTCTACTCGAGGAATTTTGTTAATTTCCCTATTCATTCATTTCTTTTTTCTAGGTCTAGTCACCATAAAATGTATATATCAGTAAATATAAAAAGCATTTTTGTTATAATATATGAATTTTTTTTCATGGTTGTATTTGTGTTAACAAGTTTTTTTTTCTATACTTTTATGTTGTTTTTGTATGCTTTACTTTTGAATATGGAACTGAGGCGCATCCTCGAATGCCTTCATTAACCAACCAACTGATTTTAATCAAGTAGTCAATATAATTATCACATCGTATCAGTATCATTAAACAAAAACAGTTGTGTTTTTTGGCGAGTAGGGTTTTTTCATGTTTCAATTGGTGTTGACTAAATTAGTGCATATTTTGCTTTTGTAGGTGGGAGTAGAGACATATCGTCGAGTGCCTTCATTAAACGATCATCCGATTTTCATTAAGTCAATCGCAGATGTTGTTTCGAAGCATTTAAAAGATGGAAAAAGAATCTCAAATCATTTGCTTCTAAGATGTCCTATGTGCGAAAATCCAAAGTGCGGACAGACCAAAAATTGGATGAAAATGCAAGCAGCTAAAGCTTAAGAAAGTAGCTACAGTAGCCATTACGTCTAAATGTCATATCTGACATTTTAACTTCTAAAATCACCAATAAATCGGTTGCTACGTTTTTATCAAAAGGGGCAGTGTAAATCAGAAGGATTAAAGTTTGATTAAATAAAAACTGCGCTACAATTTTCGACAATTATCTCAGCATGGTAAAATGTCAAGTGTCAGCAAGTTTAAGTGTCAAGCAAGATCTTTACTAGTGCCGCGATGATAATTGTAAAGTTATTAGGGTCTTGCCAGTGCCTCTGTATGCTTATTTCTGCTTTCGCGGAATGTGTCCGATAGGCCAAAAATTGCAAAATATTCTTTTGATATGTAACTGCGCTACAGTTTTCGATAATTATCTCAGCACGTCAAAATGTCAAGTGTTAGCTAGTTAAAATGTCAAGCAGGATCTTTACCAGTGCCACGAAGATAATTGCAAAGTTATTAGGGCCTTACCATTGCCTTTGTATATGTGTTTTTTTTTGGCGATTTTTTTTTTGCACTCAGGGAACGTGTCTCATAGGCTGAAAATTGCATAATATCCTTTTGATGTCATTTCAAATTTAAATGAAGCACCTAGGAAAAAATGGTAAGAGTACCCAAAGAATTTTGGGGCTGAAGGGACTGTGTTATGACATAGAAGCTCTTCTCCTTTCCTATGTTAGCTACTCTACAATTTTGGTATTTGTTCTGTAGTGTATATAATGTTTGGTATAGGTTTAGTTTAGTATTGCCGTAACATATCAGGAAACTAACTACATTTTAGTGCATTTTTGACATTTTAAAGGTTGTTTAAATCAATACTGGATAGAGTTAAAGCACGAACATTTAAATACAAAATGATTACCCCTTTTTGTTTCCTAAAATACTTTATGCTCCCAAAGTGAGCTATATAGCTCCTAGGAGTCCTGGAGTGGGCTCCATGACTATTTTCCTTGAATTTCCCGATGAACATTTACCTGATTGCAACTAATAATTAGGAATATCAGCTTGTATTAACTTTAGGCCAAATTTTATTAAACTTTTGTTTTCAGCAAAAACGAATTCATAATTTTCATTTTTTTTTTTTCCAACGAAATTCTCCTATTGAATTGCTTGAAACACGAAAAGATGAACCCAGCAAAAGTTTTGCAAACGCCATTTTGTTCTGCGTAAAAATTATGAAACTATCGGACCTTTTCCTCTTCCCCGCTCATTGGTTTCGGACACGGTAACATAATTTTTTAGATTTGCATTTGAAAGTGATTGAAGCAGTAGATTTAGCGTAACATTTTATGCACATGTGCAAAATTTTTGTTGATTATTATAAGGCAGTGGTATTGGAGAGCTAATGAGTCGTCAGCTGCTCTGATTATCAGTCGAGAAAGAAAGGAATGATCAAGATGCTTAGTTTATTTTGTGTTTTTACATCGGTTCATGCGCTTTTGGTTTTACACTTTTTGGGAAATAAATAAATTATTATTATTTCGTGTTCTAGCACAGACTTTTTGTTCCTCAAGTATTTGACTAAGTTTGATATAAATTTGAAGGATAAAGATTATAGCATGCTTTTGGAATCATGCCGCAAATAAAGCCCCATAGAATTCCTTGCACGGGTGTTATATATGGGGGGAGACCCTCCTTCAATATTTCTGGACACTCCGTAAAAACCATTGAGTGAGTAAATCGCGGCGAGAAGCGTTGCAATTTGTTTTACGTCGCCGAAATTTTCTATTCGGTTAAATGAAAACGACGAAAATACTGATATGAAATCTACCAAAATCCTGGTCGGGAAATGTAGTGGTTTACCGACTCATGGCTATGATTTTAAAGATGGCGCTACAACTCTTTCTTTGGTCAAATACATACTGAGGAGACATGACATCTTTCAAAAATCTGCTCTTGGTTGGTAAATGGGGGGGGGGGGGGGTTTACAAACTGGAAATAATTGGCGAAAACCTAATTTGTTAAGAACTAGTACCAGTTATTTGCAAGGAGGCGAGGTCCTAGTCACGTGCAACAACAGGTCAGATGGTTAGTGGATTATGAGCTGTGGGCGGCAAATACAGCAATGCCCTGGTGGATGCTCTGGTGGGTTCTACAGATTACAGTCTGCGTTTGAGTTTCAAACTTAACAAATTTCGTCTGTTGTATGATTGAATGACTGATCCCAAGTGCAAAAGAACTAATTATTGAAAGGAATTAGATATGTCGAGTCTAATAACGAATAGAGTTAAAGTAATGTGCTTAGGGTTCATGAATATATTCGGCAATACTACAGTAAATGTCACAATGCCATTTTTTGCAAAAACAATGAGCCTCAATACATTTTAGCTGCCGAGAAACTTGTTTACAATCCGTTGGCTGCATCAGCAAAGAAAAATCTAATTGGCCGCTCATTCCAACAGAAAGAAAGGTAAGACATATCAACTTAATTTCTCCGTTGCCCATCGACCAGTTGGTAGACTGTACAGCCTGCAAAATTCTACTTGGAATAGAAACCAACTTTATTTATCTTCTGTGGCTCTTCTGCAGGAGACATGCTAGAACAAAACGAAAGACATTTATAGATTGCCAATTTTATGCTCTTTTTTCAGTTTTGTTCGCGTTAGTAGTAAGTATCTATTGAATTTGCTCGGGGGTATAGCGATTACCATGCTATTCTATGTTCCTTCCATTGTTATTCTATGGGACCTCTACACGTGATTAAACACGTCATGAAACTACGTGCTATTTGCTTATGTCCTGTTGGTACCATTCCAAACGAGTGGGGATTCCCCGCCTGTTCCTAAACATTGCAAAAAAAGATAGCAGTATGAACGGGGGTTTCCCCGCACAAATTTGTTTCAACTCCAAGTTTTTTTCAACCAGAGTGTTTTTTTTCGAGCTGACACCTGTTTTTTAGGCAGCCAATCAGAGACAACCAACATATTTACTCCTCTCTCTCTCTCTCAGACAATTTTTTTTGTTGTTGCTAGCTCAGTTTCATTGTGGCAGTGAGAGTGTTAACACATGAAAAAATGTTCCATACATGTCCACAATGTATGTAAACACTGGGGAGCTGCACAATGATTGATGAGCTTGATGAAAAGTGTAGATTATGCAAGCCCGGTAAATTGCATAGAGGATATGCTGTACGAATTAAAGGTAGTAATTCCTGTCTTGAAGAGGCGTGTGACTCTCATCCTAGAAGCCACTTATGTTCCAATTGCCATTATGATAAATGTAATCAGTGGGAGAATACATATCCCGGTATGATTGGAAAGAATCCTAAGCGTGATTTTAGTTTATTGCTAAGAGATTAGTATCGTAGTGGTTTTAGATTGTTCTGGGAGGAGGAAACGGGTCAACGATTCAACTGCTGGAACAACAAAAGAATTTGGTTTCTACGTCATCGTTGTAAAGACAATGACTACTATGATTATAAGCCCACTGATTTTTATTTGGCTGTGACGGAATGTGATTCGCTGCTTGAGGACACTATTTGTGACATTACTTCAAATAAACAAATTGAAACATGTGAATTCTATAGAATGAGTGAGAATAGTATAATTGACTATACAAAGAGATATGACAGAAGTGAAGTTACACTCTATTGTAGAAAACGTGACCCTGACATTGCACTACATCAGGATCAGTACCCTGTGAATTCAGATAATTTACCTGCACTAGTTGTTATTGACAAATACCTATACCTAGTAGAAGATGAAATCAAAAGAGTAAAAAAGTCGTTTTATCATGTATATAAATTCTTATTAATAAACAATTTCACATACATTTTTAGAAGATTTTATTCGTAGGGCACTAAAATCAATATTAAATATGCTTGTAAGTATATTTTCCAATAGAAAGTCGTTCAATTAGGGCAAGTCAACGTAGAAAGTAAGAAACGATTTGTAAGAAGAGACACAACATCTAAGCCTGAAAAAGAGGACTAAATGGAAATCACAAGCTTTATCCATTAGATCCTGTACTTTACGCAGATTTTGTATTATGGTTTTCCCCCGGCTCTCAGTAAAGTTGCTGATGTACGGTGTGTAGAATTTAAACGATAGGCCAAGAGGATCAAAAAAATCAATGTTCTTCGCTGTTTGAAAGATGAAGAGCCAATGACCGGTCTTCAAAGTCGACGGACTGCTATTAACAATGATTAAGGTATTGTTAAGACTTGGAACTTTCTCAATGAAGTCCAAGGGTATGCAATAGGACTTGTGCTGGGACATGTCTGGATCCATATTAAATACGTTGATTATTTGGTTTGTGTTCATGGTGTTAAGTCTAGTAGAACACTGCCGTCGGGAGTAATTTCCCAATAGGTTTCAAATTGACTCAGTGATATTAGCGTGATACTCTTAGTCAAAGCATCGGAAAATGTACACTCTAAACGTACATTTCCTGTTCGTACTAAGCTCGTATCCTGAGTCCCTTACAGGTCCAAAACAATTAACCGAGGATCTCTTTAAAACATTGAATCGGTTATTCCATTTTCAAATAGTTGAGAGTCATGATCTAGGGATTGCATGGTCAACTCGTACAGAGTTCTATAGGATTTTTTGTCAAATGATAGAGTGTACAATGGAATACCATTCACTTTGCACACAAGGCTAGATAGACCGAAAAAATTAAAATCATGGGGAGATTCAGTCCAGGATCCAACAGCACTGCCACTCTTCACAAAGGCCAAAGCCAATTTTGATGTGATTTCTCCATTGATAAATGATGAATCGCTATAGCTACGAGAGCCGGTGGCAATGTGACGTTGATTAGTGATCGTATGGGGGACAAAAAGTTTAATGTTGTTGCCATTGGCGCTTAGCTTTTCCACTGCTATTGCAACAGAGCTCATAACTTGTTGTTTTCGGACGTGGAGAATTACCGATGTGATAATGACATTTGCATCGGGTGCTGCAGGAAGTGTTTTTCTCAAAGTGAAATTCGATGGGGCCATCTGTAACTTTATGTCAATCTTGAGATTAGGGGGTAGCCATTGATTTTATCTAAATCATGAATAAAAGCCGTCGTATTTTTCAATGTACAATATCTTGAAATTAAGAGTCGAATAGTTCGTATCAATCGTTCGGCCAATGCAGCCTTTATAGGACTATGAATATGATAGAGAAGTGTACTATATTTTACCAGTACTTTTGCAGCATGGAGGTTAACAAATTCACTACCACGATCCGTTTGAATTTTTTTATATGAATCCTGTTCGAGAATACTTTCAATGGCCTGAGCAACTTCAAAGCCTCTCTTTGATCGCAATGGAATGGCATATGCATAGCGACTAAAAACACTGATTGCAAGTAGAATGTACTTGTACGGTGTATTGTGACGTCGTTGAACCTCATCTAGAGTCAGGAGATCTGCTTGCATTATATGCAGTGGATAAAAGGCTTTAGTTTTTCGATATTGATTGGCACGAAGTCTATGATTTCTATGCAGAGTGTAACTTGATTCATTTTGTAGATAGTCTTGTACGCTTTTAGTGTGAACACCAGTGACCATCAAAAGAGTGGTGGGCGAACTTACACTCCCCATCTCACCAATATTTTCATAAGCACCTTTCAGAACTTCAACCATTTTGAACGTAAACACGTTATGTAACGTCCACTACCCTTTTGTATACTGGCGGTTGGTGGTGGTGGTGGTGGTGGTGATGACGTTGACTTGATACGTCTTCGCTTTTGTCTAGCTATCAGTGGTGTGCTAGTTTTTTCCAAAATTGATTTAAAAACTTCTTCTTCTTCATATTTTAATGGTGGTGGTGGTGGTGTTGACAATGATGCATGTTCCTTTAATTTTTTTAGAATTTGGTTATTGCTAATAAGACTTTTGGGGAAGTTTAATGTATTTAGAAAGCTGTATAGATGAGCGTCAAATGATAATAGTCCTTTACGATTTGTAACCATATCATACATTAAATCAAGTAGATTATAGCTCTTGCCCTGAATTATAATCCCTTTCCCATTGCTCTCAACTTGAATATGATCTTGACCACTTTCCACGAGATAGGTTAGGAGTCGTTTACTTTGTTCACGATATGAAACGGTTATTAGATTTCCGATTTTAAAAACAAACTAATACAATTACTCCTTCTTTGATTGTGTCCCAACAGCAGACACTTGAGAAGATGATTCTTTTTTGTGATCAGCAGCAGCAGTGACCTTCACACGATAGGACTTATGTTTGTCCACTCGGCGAAGTACATCTTGAAGTAAAAGCAGTTTTTTATCATCCTCAATACTCTCGTTGTCAAGAAATTTACTCAGATTGTTCTCAAAGTGTTCCACTGGTGAGAGAGCGAGTTCTATTGGAGTCAATTTATAGGGTTTTGCCATTCTCTAGAGAAAACTGTTTACAAGTCCTGCAATTATCGGCAGTAAAAGTGTGAAAAAGCTACCGCCCGCCTGAAGAAGTCGTTTCTTTTGTAAATTATTTACGATCTTTTTAGAAGCCCCTGTACGTACAATTGAACGATGCTGCTTTGCCCTCTGCTGAACTTCATCTGGCAGTTGAACATTACCCTCGGTCAAATTTAAACAAAGTTCAGATATTAGATTAATGAAATCATTGTCAATACCATGTTTGAGTATGGCTTTCCTAAGCGAGGGTTTTGAAGTGCGTAGAACCGAAAACAGATGTCTATTTTCATGTAGTGTCTTCAGTGCCAAGATACCTAATAGGTCTTTTTAGTGTTCACCGGGAGGTATGCAGTAATTTCATGGTCAAAAATATCTGTGACAACACGCAAATCCTCGGGTTTATTTTGATTAAGATCTACTAGGATATAACCGTGGGGTTTATTAGTTGTCTGATTGTATGTTGAGAGCAGAAATCTGGGAATGCCTTTGGGGATCTGCTTATAATGGGTCAGGCGGAATGTGGAATCTCTTGTCACGCCTCATACAAGATCATAGGTACATCTCAAATAAAACGTTTACATGCATTTGCGCTGACAAAAGGAGTCATTTAGAGCCTGAGTAGTAAAAATCTGTTCGTGGTGAGCGCGACCGGGTAATAATTGCAACATTTCCTGGGACTATTCTTCAGTAGATTCAGCCAGAACGTCAATGATAAGCCAAGAGTTTGGTTCAATAATGCCGAAAACATCAAGTCCCAGTATGAATTGTATCTGCACCAATCCCATGGTGGTGGTGGCAGCAATTGCTTTTATTTTACCATATGACTCCTGCCAAATACTGTAACAATAGTAGATTTTTTTCGGCTTTTCCACAAACATTATATTGCAATTTTCAATTATTTTAATTAAGAGTGTTGTTTTGCCTAACAATGAGGGTCCTCATAGAAACGATCTGTATGGTGTTTTAAATTGATACATGTTCCCTTCATTAGTTAACTTGAACAGCAAACTGTAGACCATAGTTGTCTAATGACTAAATAATTTCCCTACTACTACTACTACTACTCCGTTCAAGAATAATAAGAAGAAGAAGAAGACGAATAAATAATAATATTTTCTTTTATTATATGCATAAAAAAGTAACAATACTTAAAAAAAAATACTACATTGAAAAAAAGCACATTAAACTTGAAAAAAAAAATACAACATTTACATAGGCACAGAGAGAGAAAAAAAACACTTAAATAAATACACTTTGTTTTGTTTATTTATTTATAGAAAAAAAATACAACATTTATTAGAATAAAGCACTTAAAATAATATCACTTTTTTTTAATGCAACATGTACAAAAGCACAAAAAAAAATTTGCTCTAAGCCCAAAAAAAAGATAACTTTGGTAGTGGCTGGCGGTGCGCCCCCCGCTGGTGGCCGCCCCCCCCCGGGCCGCGAGCCCCCCCCCCCCCCAAAGGCCGCGAGACCCCCCCCCCCCTTCCAAAGGTTTAGGAAAAAAAAATTTACTGGACTTTATTCAAACCGAGACTTTCCCTATGGATAACACATTCGGCCCGGTATGAAGTTAAATAGTGCCCAAGGGGGAGGGTAGTCACACCGTCTTGACAAACATAGACCTTGTCGGAGATGGTACTCATGGCAATTTTTTCTACATTTACAGTAAAGTTCCTGTAGTTGAGGGAACGAAGTGCCAACAATTTGGCTCGTGGAATTGTATTTTCAACAATACAATTCCTATAGATGTCCATGTTGAAATTCTTATCCACAAAGCGCGTGGGTACTCCATTGCAACGTTTCTTTATTTCTTCTTCGTGTGTCTGAATAAAGTACACTTTCAGATTTACAAACACACCACGGGAAATGATGTCACTTCCCGTTTCAGATTTCAAAAATAAAAGCTGATTTGGCGCCCGACGTTTCACTAGCTCTGGGTATAGCCCACTCCAATTGGTGTAGTCCATCTTTGAGCTGATAATTTCACCGTGCGCCAAATCTTCAATTAGGTTTCGTTTTTTTACTTTTATCGATAGAGAATCCACGTCCCCGTACCAGACCTCTAGTTGCCCCTTTTACTGCCCCAGTACCATAGCCGAATTGTAGTAGAATTACAACATGAGTTTTTTAGAGATTTACAAAATCACACTGCCTGCAGCAATATTTTTATTCAGGACAATGCGTCTTTTTTTCCTATTCAATAGTACCATGTCCGGGCCAATGATTGTGAAGGAAGTGTAATTTGGATCGGCAATAATTCAAGCATATTGTTCGGGATTGGTCACGATGTCACAACGATTTCTATTGCGAACACTCTCACACATTTTGCCGAGAGCTGAATTCAAAATGAGCTTATAAATTTCTTTTTCGGCTATCGTTTGCGCTTCAGAACGTTCCTTGACAAAAGTGTCAACAAACGTTTTTAGATATGGTTTTTGACTAAACTGGAGCGCTCTGTGAACCTTTATACGTTGAAACCGTTGTTGCACATCCATTTTAAAGCCACATGATGTACAACAATATTTTTTTTCGGCAGAAGGTCAGCAATAAGTTTTTGTTTTGAAGGTGACCAATGCAATCCGTCCACCTCGACTAAGCGCCTATTGCGGGGGGCTCAAAGATTCCCTAGTCACAGGTCTATTGATGCACGGGAAAACAAAATCCTTTACTGAATCGTGAAGCTCAACTGGTATCTCCCCATCAATATCAAAAAACCATCCAACCGGTCCATTCTCCTCAACACTGTTGCCAATGTTGGGGAAATGGGGAGCTTGAGGGTCATTGAGTCATTTATAGTCACCGCAAGGTAGCGCATAATGAGACATGGTCGAGGGGTAGAGAGAATTCATATCAAGGAAAACCGCATCCGATTTTGTCCCCGTCTTCTCTCTAGCTGGTTCAGTTTCCAATATACGATCCCCGTGAAAAACAAATCCATCCATCTATTGACCTATTGATGAACAGATGCTGATCAATATCTGGGATTATCCCGATTTTTCCCCACTAATATTTAGGATAATGTCCATCACCAGATGAGGAGATGAAAAATAATAGCCAAAATCAAGATTAAATTCCCCATAGATTTTGTCCGTATTTTTACACATAATGTCTAACAAAATTAACACATGACTCGACAAATACAGCTTGCAGTAGTCAAACCCGTTTTTACACCCTCCCACTGCCTAAAATGTTTTAGCAAAACTTTAGTCCTTGGGGGTACACCTACGGTCATGTAAACTGTCATAAAAAGATTCAATCGAAGGAAAAGTTTTCTTTGCGAATCTCGACATGGAACAGTAATAATCATAAGGATAGATGCCCTTGACCTTCAAAAAATCATATAAATCATTTGGAAATTGTTGCTTGAGAAGGGGAAAGCGTTGCAGCCGTCATCGTTTTTCTGCACTTGAATTAATTCGCTCAATGATTTAGGGAAAAAACCGTAGGAATCTAAAAAGCGAATTTTATTCGTGTACCCAACGTCGGCTTCAACAAGTTTCCACATAAATTCCAAAACAAGCAACTTTTCCGATGATTTAGGAATGATTTTGTAGGAAAAGCTGTCTATCACCCATGCATTATCCACTGTTCCATTTCTTTGAAGACGTGCCAATGCTGGTAGCACATACTTCAGATCTGAGTTAGAGTTATATATAAAAACTGGAAGAAAGATTTGCTGTTTAATTTTCAAATTACATGATTTGTGAGCCCACCCCCGAAAGTTACTTTTTTCCCGTTGAATCGGGGTCAATAAGGTGATTGTGATCCTGGACTGCGTCTTTTGGGCAAGAACACCTATACAAACCCAGCAAATTTTCCCCTTTTCTAGTGCCAGTTGCTCCTTATCTGATAATGTCATTGGGTAGTTGGTGTGACGCAATCGTGAAATTGCGCCGTTTGCCGTTTTTATTAAAGATATTAATAACTTTTCCATACTACCCTCCTCATCCAAAGCCAAAAAAACTTCGTACTGCATTTTATTATTGGAATTGCGACGGGCATGCGCGTACGAACACGCAACTAGTTTGTTTTCCTTGACTATATTTGGCCTTGATGGATTTGATACCTCCACCAGTCTTGATTCACAGTCCAAAGACACTTTATCAACTTGTAGCAGGGAATTTTGGAAATTTTTAAATTGTAAAGTATATTTGCCTTCTGCCGGCATTTCTATTCGTTGATTCCCATGAATTTTGCAATGCCCCTTGTGATCTGAGAATGTTCGCTCAGATCTAAATGAGGAAAGGCACATGGGGTAATAGAGACTTTCTTCTTTGTTCTTGCCTTGGGATAGGAGTCGACTTATTGCTGTAACGGGGAAAAAATTACTCTAGGAATTTACATCTTTGGGAATCTCGTAAATAACCAATACCAAATTTTTAACATTTTCCACCATCGGCTTCCTAACTTAATACAAAACCCCTTTTTTATTTGTTTTTTCCCCATCTATAAATGCTGTGTCATGCTGAAGAACAACCACCCCGAACCCAAGATTTTCATTTGCTTTTTCAAATATGGTTATTTCTTTCAAGGACACCGGCTATTTCCCCTCTTAACAATCAAAATTTACTTTAGGGAAACTTTCTCCACCGTTACGAGCAAGTCCGTCGAGATTTTTTATTGTTGAATCTTGTTTTAATGTTGTATGGGCTGCTGCTAAAAATGCATATTTAAAGCATTGCAGCCCCGTGTCAAAATCAAAACCTTGAACTACTCTTGTAGCCGACAAATCTGGGAGGCATTTTATTCGTCGACCACCCCCTGCCCCCCTAGAAATAAAGTTTTTTTTAAATTTACCTATATTCCGATCCATGCGATCAATGTGTAAATTTGTGGATACACCTCTTCTCTCATTAAAAGCTTCAATTGTCGAAATATATTCATTCACGCATTTGAAAAAATTTGTCTCAATTTTGTGTTTACGAGGGTAAAAATTCTGGTTGCATGTTGAAAAATGAAAATAAAAAATTTTCCCAGATGTCCCCTTTTATAAACAAATTATTTGATTTACTGATGATTTAATCCCCCCTTGACCCCCCCATTTCTGAATTTGAATCTCAATTTGTGCTCGAATTCTGTCGATGTAGCTATGGAGAACATTCACGGGGTCTGTTAAAATAATGCCCTCGTCAACCCCGTTTTCCTCGGGGGGGGGGGTTAAAATCTACCCTGTATGTTTGTAAGTGACCTAGAGCAGATTCTAACAAATAAAATTCACGTAATTCCGGGGACGTGACACTACTAGTACTAGCTATATCATTAAGCGGAATGGTGGGGGGGGGGGGCGACAGAGAATTGTCAATAGCATCACCCCCAGTCTGTTCAATTACATTGGTTGGAGATGGCACGAGGTCCCCTAGTACATATTCCAAGGTGTTTGGGGACAATTGATCGAGCCAACCTGTATTGTCCTGTGCTGGAATTTCGTTATGAGGACCCAGTTCAGTTGCACTAGTAACATCTCCTAAATGCTCACGCATAAAACTATCTGCCCACTCCGGATCCTCAAGCATGTCAATACATGGGCGCCCATATGGGGGGGCAGGGGGGGCTCTTGCCCCCCCCCTGGCTGAATGATGCTGCCTTATTTTTATATTTTGGTTCTGAGATTTCTATTATATAGCATTAAAAGTAGCAATTAGACGTAGTTTGCCCCCCCCTGGAATTCAGCGTATGGGCGCCCATGTGTCAATCTCACAATTTAAGTCGTCTAGGCTAGCCATTTCCCCAAAAACATTATTAAAGAAACCTCTATGCCATTCCATATTATCCAGAACTAATGTAGGTTCATCACTGAACTCCGTTGGTGGTGATAGAATTGGTCCAGTAAATGCTGGTCCAGTAAATGCTCCAGTAAGTGATGTCTCATCACTCAATGGTGGTGCTATATCATTAATCTGTAGAAAAAAGGTTTTATTTTCTATGTGAAATTATCATTATTTCATAGTTCATTATTTCAAGTTGAAATATCATGTTCATTTCTAGTCGTATGTTAACCTGAATATTTAACACGTACCATTTTTCAACACCAGCCTCCCCTCATAAAACTCAATTCTTCCTCCTAGAATTATTTAAACTAAATAGTTAACCCCCCCCACCCCCGCCGCAGAAAGTTCAGAAAGACACAATAGCCTTATCTGTAGTGAAGCATTTTTCTACTCGTAAAATAATTTTTAAAACTAAAAAGTTACCCCCTCCTCCCTCAGAAAGTTCAGAAAAACACAATGGTCTTATCTGTAGTGAAGCATTTTTCTGCTCCTATGTGTCCCGATTATTACCCGCTAACCATTTTTTCACTCCAATCCACACACATCCACGGCCGACTATAATTATTGAAACTAAAAAGTTACCCCCTCCCCCCTTAGCCTGTTCTGAAAAACACACGAGCCTTTTATTTCGTGTCGCAGGTTTATAGTGGTACTCAAATTTTTTTAAACTAAAAAGTAACCCCCACCTCCCTCAGAAAGTTCAGAAAGACACAATAGCCTTATCTGTAGTGAAGCATTTTTCTACTCGTATGTTTCCCGAATATTTAACACGTACCATTTTTCCATACCCTCCAACAAAACCCAATTCCTCCTATAATTATTTAAACTAAGAAGTTACCCCCCCCTCTCTCAGAAAGTTCAGAAAGACACAAGAGCCTTATCTGTAGTGAAGCTTTTTTCTAATCGTAAACCAATTTTTAAAACTAAAAAGTTACCCCCTCCTCTCTCAGAAAGTTCAGAAAAACACCATATCCTTATCTGTAGTGAAGTACTTTTCTACTAGTATGTTTCCCGGATATTTAACGCGTATCATTTTTCCATACCATCCAACAAAACCCAAGTCCTCCTAGCATTTTTTAAACTAAAAAGTTTCCCCCTCCTCCCTCAGAAAGTTCAGAAAAACACAATAGCCTAATCTATAGTGAAGCGTCTTTCTAGTAATAAACAAATTTTTTAACTAAAAAGTTACCCCCTCCTCCCTCAGAACGTACAGAAAGACACAATAGCCTTATCTGTAGTGAAGCATTTTTCTACTCGTATGTTCCCCGAATATATAACACGTACCATTTTTCCATACCATCCAACAAAACCAAATTCCTCCTAGAATTATTTAAACTAAAAAGTTACTCCCTCCTCAACCAGAAAGTTCACAAAAACACAATAGCCATATCTGTAGTGAAGCATTTTTCTACTCGTAAACTAATTTTTAAAACTTAAAAGTAACCCCCTCCTCCCTCAGAAAGTTCAGAAAGACACAATAGCCTTATCTGTAGTGAAGCATTTTTCTACTCGTAAACTAATTTTTAAAACTAAAAAGTTACCCCCCTCCTCCCTCAGAAAGTTCAGAAAGACACAATAGCCTTATCTGTAGTTAAGCATTTTTCTACTCATATGTTTCACGAATATTTAACACATACCATTTTTCAAAATCATCCAACAAAACACAAGTCCTCCTAGAATTATTTAAACCAAAAAGTTACTCCCTCCTCCCTCAGATCCTTCAGAAAAAAACAAAATCAATACCTGTAGTGAAGCATTTTATTATTCGTAAAAAAATTTTTAAAAATAAAAAGTTACCCCCCTCCTCCCTCAGAAAGTTCAGAAAGACGCAAAAGAGTGCTTTCTTTGCTAATAAAAAAAATGCACTATATTCAGCTATCTCTGAGGGGGATAGAGAAATTTAAAACAATGGTTGGGGGTGGGGGGAGATTAACATTTTAATATCTCTGACATACACTTTTACGATGTTGAAAAATGTCGAAACGACTAATTCATTAACCTATAGAAAAAGGTTTTATTTTCTATGTGAAATAACCATTATTTTATAAAGTTAAAAAAAACATGTTCATTTTTCCACCCCATCCTCAAAAATCAATTTCTCTTAGAATTATTTAAACTAAATACTTGCCTCCACCCCCCTCCCAAAGAAATTTAAGAAAGACGAAAAATAGTGCTCTCTTTGCTAATAAAAAAATGTATGATAGAAATCTCCATCTGAGGGGAATAGATAAATTTAACACAATGGTCGGGGGTGGAGGGGAGATTAAAGTTTTAATATCTCAGACATAAACTTTTACGATGTTGAAAAATGACGAAAAGAAAATACTTAAAAAAAAACAAAAAAAGTTGGATAGAAATAGGTAGAAGCTAGAGGTGAAAATACTCACATTTACAAATTCAGACTGCTGTTGAGTACCGTCCGTTTATGGCATAGATGTGGTGGCGATGTCACTGGCTTGTACAGGTGAGCCAGTGGGGCTCCCCATCATGTGAGCAACCATCCATTCTCTTTTCAGCTTTCTACCTGGCTGCATAGGAGTTGGCACTGGTGAGTTTTGAGCAGGCAGCGTCGGTCTGGAATGGATGTGAGTGGCCCCCAATGGGCCGCCTATCTCCACTTGTTGTATTGGAGCAACACCGTTAGTCTTAGCTCTCTTTTCCAGGGGAGGGTAATTGTAGGAATCCTCTTCCTTAAAAAGAAGGCAAAATTTAGCATGGAAAAAAACAATTCCCTTTTTACAGAAGAAAAAATTATTCTGCACAAAGAATCCCCTCTAACCATACGGAATCAGGGGACAGAGTCTCGCTCAAATCCCGTAAAGCTCTTTTAAAAGATACAAGAATTACTTATTTAACACAAAAATTTCGTTTTTAACGGATACCAAGTAAAGAAAAACCGTGTTAGAATTGATTCATTGCCCTCTTCCCTGTCATATATTTTTATAAAAGCCTCTTAATCATCTGTGAAATCCATTTGCTTTCATCAAATACAATTGAAAAATATATGTCTAATTTGGTCAAAAAACAAACTCTTTTGTCAATGAGTCTTGAATCGCACATATCCGTCTTTTTTTTGTTTTTCTTAATCCCGATAAGACGCATGCCAAATGTTGTTTTGGAATCATCCCCTCTTTGGTAACAGGTTGAACACAGATGGTTTTATTTAGAGCGGAAAAAAGACAGTACATTTTAAACACATGATTGGGAAGGGATATGTTTGAATGAAAAAGAACTAAAACTACAGAATTATGCTCCTAACAGAGCAATGGAAAAGGGAGTTTTTTGTTTTACATAATAGAAAAAAGCGTGCTTTGCCGTTTCTATCAAGTACACGCATCATATTTTAAGCTTTGTGTTGTTGGAGGGGGGCTAAGTCCCCCTGAAATTTGAATTTACTAGTAAAACGATTTTTTTTTTTTTGGAAATAAAGAATGAAAGTGTACTCACATTGAAAATAGAAATATCCATTGTTTCAGAGTTAATAAAATCCAGTGTACTATGCTCGATATGCTAATAGATAATGAAGACTAAATTCCAAAGCATGAACATTTTATACGGGGTTTCAATGACGAATTGTTAAGCAATTCTCTGATTGGCTGCCTAAAAAACAGGTGTCAGCTCGAAAAAAAACCAGTCCGGTTGAAAAAAAACTTGGTGTTAAAAAAAATCTGCCCGGGGAATCCCCCGTTCATACTGCTATCTTTATTTGCAATGTTTAGGAACAGGCGGGGAATCCCCACTCGTTTGGAATGGTACCAACAGGACATAAGCAAATAGCACGTAGTATTATGACGTGTTTAATCACGTGTAGAGGACCCATAGAATAACAATGGAAGGAACATAGAATAGCATGGTAATTGCTATACCCCCGAGCAAATTCAATAGATACTTACTCGCGTTTTTGATAATTAATCCTCAGCCTACCCCTAATGATGTAATTCAATTTTCTTATCCAATATTCAGCATAATCACTCAGTCTAAACTGGATATCTTCGAGTTCACCAGAGTAACGGGTTTTACAACAGATCAGTCGATTGAAAGAACCACACACAAATATATTTTTAGGGCTATACATTTTTGCATCAGGGGTGGGGGGTGCATTGGCATGGTAACGACTATTGTATTGGAAAGGAGCACAGAATAAAAAATCTGTTATACAATTTTAATTTTATGTTTGTCTTGTATATAGCACAAGGCCTTATTTAAGGAGAGGGGTTTGACCCCAACCCCCCCCCCCAAAAAAAAATGTCTTAACTCATAAAAACGTACTAAAAATGCTTATAAGCAAATTTTTTATGCATATTTTTTATCAATCTCACCCCAAACAAAAATACTGGCTACAGCCTTGATATAGCGTAAGGCCATAAAAAGGGGGAGGCTGCGGATGAATTGGCAAGACGTAAACAAAACTTGAAATAATAAGCATAAAATAAGCAATCTAAAATAGTCTCTTTTTCTGTTCCTTTCAAGTCTCCTTCAAGAGACCCACTATCAAGAGCGTAGAATTAGCAATCTAATAACGTCTCTCCTTTTGTTCAAGCATGTCTCCTTCCGGAAAACTGCTATGCTTAAGCTTTATCTTCTCTTACGCTGCTATAACGTAATCAGTACCTGCATCGGTTGGTAATTTGAAGAATGCTTTGTGAAGTAGTCGAAGCACTTACTAAATATTTAAAATTTATTTATAGATTGTCATTATTTTGGTCTTTGAGAAGGCTCTCGTATCCGATTAGTAAAGAAAATGAGTTAATGCTGTTCATGCTCTCCTATTATACATCTGTTATTTACAATTCTTTATTTGCATGTCCATTTTTACCGTATACTTTTTGAATGGGAACAAGGTACGTTCGTATTCTGTATAATTGTATGTCGCTCTACGCCAATGTATATGCATCCACGGCTGGTTGTATTGCAGCCTAAAGGCTTTTGTTTCAAAATGGGCTATATCTGAGATCTTATTTGTAATATAGGCTACATATAAAATTGTTTTCTCTGGACGACTGTTTTACCGGCTGACACACAATAGTTCAAGAAGAAGCTGTTTGATTTTCTTGAATTTTAGTATGATGATTATTAACAATCAGGGTCAGCTTGGATTTGAAGGTGAGCCTTCTATCTCTACACTTGGCGAAGGGAGGAGGTTTAGTGAGTCGAAGATGGGTAGTGGAAATGTCGACAATAGAGTTTTAAAGTGTACTTGTTTTATTTCTGATGTTCTTTTTTTTACATTTTGACGTCTCTCTGCAGGAATCCAGCCGTTTCCAACAACAACAAAAAATACTCGATTGGCTATTTTCGATAAAGGTCAGTTATTTTAGTTAGTTACATTAAAAGACGATCCTTGGAATAACAAACCATTGCATACATTGGACATAGTTAGCTACTTGATTGTTTGAGGTTCGTCTCATAAAGTTCTAAAACATAAAGTTTCACTATAACGACATATATTGTTGTAACCCACTATTATGACGTAATTTATCATTTTGTGTGTGATATATAAAGAATCGATATAGTTCATCATAAATGATGGTAGTCGAGTAGTTATTAATAGATGTTTTGTTTAGACTTTAACTATACAATCAAACAGTTCATGGTAACGAACTGTATAGTAAGAACGACTCGTCTCAATAGTAACCGAAACTCTAAAAAACGGAATTTTAATATCAATAGATATATCAAAAGAATTGAATTTTTATGTTGATTTTAAGTATATAAGTTTCATCAAGTTCACTTTTACATATCAAAAGTTACGAGCCTGAGAAAATTTGCAAGATTTTCAAAATAAAGAGAAAAACACCCCCTAAAAATCATAGAATCTTAATGAAAATCACACCATCAGATTCAGCGTATTAGAGACCCTGACTGGTGATGTTTCAAGATCCTATCTGCAAAAATGTAGAATTATGTATTTTTTGCTTGAAGAAAGATGACGTATACGTGTTTATTTGTTTACCTTTTTTATTTTTACCAGGGGTGATCGTATCGACCCAACGGTCCTAGAATTTTGCAAGAGGGCTCATTTGAACAGAAATTGAAATTTCTAGTGCCTACCTTAATACAAAAAAAACAAAATTATTTAAAAATAGAATCACTTTTTACAAAAAAAAATTGCATTTTTGATGTTTTTAATGCTACATTCTTTTCAAAGATATTTGATTTTTTAAGCAATCAATCATTTATGAAGTAATAAGTGCCGTGACGTAATATATAACACCAATTGCGTACTAGTAACGGGTGACTTGATATGATATAATGAGTGACGTTACGTAAAAATTGAAAAAATCAATTTTTATTTTATTTTAGTTTTCAATTCCCAATCGCTACAGTTATAAACTGCAAAAATATTTCTGGTACCTGAGCAATAATTTTAATCTTTTAGTTTATCCAGCAGTTCGTGGATACGAACTCTATAGTAAGAGCGACTTACTATAGAGTGATTAAATAAAAAAAACAAGTTTTTTTTAACTGAAAGTAAGGAACGACGTTAAAACTTAAAACGAACAGAAATTATTCCGTATATGAAGGGGGCTGTCCCTCCTCAACGCCTCGCTCTTTACGCTAAAGTTTTTTTATTGTTTAAAAAAATATAGTTGTGAGAAAGTCAAAATTTAGCGTAAAGAGCGAGGCGTTGAGGAGGGGACAGCCCCTTTCAGATACGGACGAATTTCTGTTCGTTTTTATTTTTAACGTCGTTCCTTACTTTAAGTTAAAAAAAACGTGTTTTTTTTATTTAATTTTTGAACGTTTTTGAATTAATGCATGTTTTGATTTTGGCTCAACGTACATGAATAATTAAAACAAAATTTGCATATTATATTTGGTTAAATGGCTTTCTCGAAACTTGTTTAATTTTATTTACGAACGTTTTTATTAGTAATAAATATACGTAACTTAGAATTAACTTACGTAACGAACTTCTATATTCATAAATTTTTAACACGTATATTAGGGGTTCGCCCCCTAGTCAATACCCTGCCCTTTAAACTTTATTTCGAATTTGTTTTCCATTTCTTTAAAAATTATTTATGACAACACATCATTTTACAATCTTAAAAACTTGTTTTTTTTTTTTATTTAATTACATATCTTTTTCGTTTTTATTTCTAGGACAATCGAGGGGCGGGGAAGAGTCCGAGGCGGGCACCTCGGACACCGGATGTAAGTAACAGATCATTCCCTATAGACCCCGACCCACGCCTGAACCCCCCTCCCCGACCAAATCACCTCTTACAAAGACGGTATGATTACCCATAAACAATCCAATATGTTAACATTGAGTAAAGTTCATAACTTTCAGCCCTCCTCCGGGGATTTTGGGGGATTAAGTCATCCTAAAAGACATAGTTATAAAATTTTCAACCATGCTGAACAAAATGTCTCTCTAGAAATTTTGATAGGTAGACTTTGGGAAATAAAGGAGAGTAGGAGGGGTCCTAGTTGCTCTCCATTTTTTGGTCACTTGAAAAGGGACATATAACTTTTAATTTCCGTTCGAATGAGCCATCTCACGATATTCTCGGACCCATGGGTCGATACGAACACCCCTGGGTAAAAAAAAAAAAAAAAAACAAACAAACAAACAAATACACACGCATCCGTGATCTTTTTTCTGGCAAAATATAGAAAATTCCACATTTTTGTATATAGGAGCTTGAAACCTCTTCAGCAGGGTTCTCTGATATGCTGAATATGATGGTGTGATTTTCATTAAGGCTCTATAACTTTTAGAGGGTCTTTCCCCCTTTTTTCGAAAATCAGCCAAATTTTCTCAGGCGCATAACTTTTGATGGGTAAGATTAAACTTAATGAAACGTATATATTTGAAATCAGAATTAAAATCTGATTCTTTTGATGTATCTATTGGTATCAAAGTCCCGTTTTCTAGAGTTTCGGTTACGGTACCATTGAGCCGGGTCGCTCCTTACTTACAGTTCGTTACCACGAACTGTTTGATAAGAATACTGAATACTATAGAGTAAAAACTTACTATATAGAGTAAGAATACTGTGATTTTCTTGGTAACAAAAAAAGGCAAATAAACACCCATCCGCGATCTTTCTTCTGACAAAAAATACCAAATTCCATATTTTTGCAGATGGGAGCTTAAAACTTCTGCAATAAGATTTTCTGATACGCTGAAACTGATGGTGTGATTTTCATTAAGATTCTATCACTGTTAGGGGGTGGTTTCCCCTTTTTTTCGAAAATAGGGCAAATTTTCTCAGGCTCGTAACTTTTTATGGGTATAGCTAAACTTGATGAAATTTACATATCTAAAATCACCGTAAAAATCTAATTCTTTCGATGTATCTATCGGTATTAAGGTTCCGTTTCTTAGAGTTTTGGTTACTATTGAGACGGGTCGCTCTTACTATACAGTTCGTTACCATGAACTGTTTGACTATTGAGTTACCATGGACTATAGCTCGTTCTTTAATGTAAAATTAACAAACACCATTTATGATGAGCTATATTGGTCCTTTATGTAATAACCGTTGAAGCTTACCTAGTCCCCATTTATAATGAAATATATCGATCCTATATGTATGTCTTATATTGTCTTGTCGAAATATAAGCACTTATAAATATTGCATTCACTTATTACTTCATATATGGTTACAACCTACGATTATCACGTCAATCATCAAGATCGGCCATAAAAATGTAGTTTTTAGTGGAAAATTTGATTTGATTTAAAATAAAAAAATTAAATTACAAATAGAACTAGATCTAGTAATTTCCTATAAAATGAGCCATTGAACAACACTTTACGACGTTCCAATGTCAAGCTATCTGTGGAAAAGAAGAAAAAAGAAAAAAAAACGCCGTTTGGACTAAATGCTGTAGTAGCTTCCACTTTTCTTGATTTTCAAGCCAATATATTTCCCTTGCTAATAAAGCAGAAGGACAGGAAGTTTCCTATATAGGGTTTATGGACAAGGCGGTTCTAATGGTGTACCTTTTGTTTTGATCTGACTCTATTTTTAGAAGTTATGGGTTAGTATATTTCTTGACCTTGGACGTGATCGTCTCTTACTAGGTTGTTAGACACCACTGGTACGCGGATTATGAAGACCTCTCTCCTTTTGCTTTTTGTTGTTTGGATTAGTATAAGACGAACCTCAAAGAATCCTGCAGCTAACTAAATCCAATATATGCAATGGTTTTGTATCCTAATGATCGTCATTTAATGTAATTTTGTTCAAAAATTTCAGGAATTATTCTAGTTTTAGTTAACAAATAAATTTTTTTATAAAACCCCCCGAACATTACTGCATTTTACAGAATAATGGGTAATTATATTAAAATGAAACTTTAATGACAAACACTATGCTATAATATATATATATCCATTATTTGAAAAATTACTTCTAGACCAACAAATATACAGGGTGTCTAAAAAAAATGTACTCACACTTAGAATAACGAGAAATCCTTTATTTATGAATATACAGCAAAATGGAATGCCATTCTGTAACATAAGCTCCTTAGCATAAGAATATAAACAGGTCTCTGATAGCTAATCTAAAAATAATCTACCAATAAGAGTGAAATTTATATTCTTAGCGACGTTAATTAAGCAAATCTGAACGGGAAGCAAAAAGGAGGTGAATCTGGCATAAAGCTGTCAACTGGTCGGAGGAAGATGATGCAATTTGGTCGGAGAGGATACACTTTGGTGATGCTAATATTTAAATAGTTACATAACCTTAATATGAAATGAATCTATAGCCAAAAATTTCCCCTTTAAATACATTTCTTTGATACATAAAACCTTCAATTGATGAGTCATTTACTAAATCGAAAAACCAAACTGTTGCTTCTGTAAGTTTAACAGGTTGTCATAAATATTCAAATCGATGTCTAAAAGTTTCATATAGACACCAATTGTTTTTTAATTTTGAATAAAATGGAATAAAAAAGAAAAACATGGACACAAATGTGTTCTGAAAAAATAGCAAAATTAAATTGGAAATTACATTACAATTTTTTTTTCTGTCTTGTAAACTTGACAGATATTGTTATTTTGTTCCTTCAATGGTACGACAAATTAGGACTAGTTCAATGCCTCAATACCCCCTAGTCAATACCTCGCTCTTTACGCTAAAGTTCGAATTTTGTTCGAATCACAAATCCCTGAATCACAAAGGCTGTTTAATTAGAATAGATAGCTCTTTGCTTAAACCCCCTCATATACGTAATATTTTCTGTTCGTTTTAAGTTTTAATGTTACTCCTTACTTTCAGTTGAAAAAACTTGTTTTTTTTATTTAATTTCTGATCGTTATTTAAATAATGCTGGGAAATCGGGCGTCATTTTCATAGAAATTTCCCTTCCCCCAAGAAAAAATCCTCCATGGAAAGATCCTCCCACGTAACCCCCTCCGACCCCCTTCCACCACCCAGAAAAATCCCTCCTGAAAACGTCTGTATACTTCCCAATAAACAATACTATATGTAAACAATGGGCAAAGTTCATAACTTGCAGCCCTTTCCCGGGAACTGCGGAGAACTAAGTCATCCTCAAAGCCATATTAATTTGATTTTCAACTATGCTGAACAAAATGGATATCTCAAAATTTTCATTAGGTTACTTTGGGTTAAAAATGAGCGTGGGAGGGGCCCAAGTTGCGTCAAGTTTTTTGGGTCGCTTAAAAAGGACACTAGAACTTTCAATTTCCGTTCGAATGAGCCATTTCACGATATTCTAGGACTACTGGATCGATACGATGACCAATGGAAAAAAAAACAATAAAACAAATAAACACGCATCCGTGGTCTTTCCTCTGACAAAAAATACAAAATTCCACATTTTTACAAATAGAAGCTGGAAACATCTACAGTAGAGTTTTATGTTACGCTGAATTTGATGGTTTAATTTTCATTAAGTTTTATATCTTTTATGGGAAGTTTTTCCCTTTTTTCAAAAATAAGGCAAATATTTCAATAGTTACATTACCTTAATATGAAATGAATCTATAACCAAAAATCTCCCCTTTAAATACATTTCTTTGATACATAAAACCTTCAATTGATGAGTCATTTACTAAATCGAAAAACCAAACTATTGCTTCTATAAGTTTAACAGGTTGTCATAAAAATTCAAATCGATGTCTAAAAGTTTCATATAGACACCAATTGTTTTTTAAGTTTGAATAAAATGGAATAAAAAAGAAAAACATGGACATAAATGTGTTCTGAAAAAAGAGCAAAATTAAATTGGAAATTACATTACAATTTTTTTTTCTGTCTTGTAAACTTGACAGATATTGTTATTTTGTTCCTTCAATGGTACAATAAATTAGGACTAGTTCAATGCCTCAATACCCCCTAGTCAATACCTTGCTCTTTACGCTAAAGTTCGAATTTTGTTCGAATCACAAATCCCTGAATCACAAAGGCTGTTTAATTAGAAAAGATAGCTCTTTTGAAAGTACTAACAACAAAACTTTAGTGTAAAGGACGAGGTATTGACTAAGGTGCAAACCCCCTCATATACGTAATATTTTCTGTTCGTTTTAAGTTTTAATGTTACTCCTTACTTTCAGTTGAAAAAACTTGTTTTTCTTATTTAATTTCGGATCTTTTTTAAATAATGCTGGGTAATCTGGCATCATTTTCATAGAAATTTCCCTTCCCCCAAGAAAACATCCTCCATGGAAAGATCCTCCCCGTAACCCCCTCCTATGACCCTTCCTCCACCCAGAAGAAAATCCCTCCTGAAAACGTCTGTATACTTCCCAATAAACAATACTATATGTAAACAATGGGTGAAGTTCATAACTTGCAGCCCTTTCCCGGGAACTGCGGGGAACTAAGTCATCCTCAAAGCCATATTAATTAGATTTTCAACTATGCTGAACAAAATGGTTATCTCAAAATTTTCATTAGGTTACTTAGGGAAAAAAATGAGCGTCGGAGGGGCCCAAGTTCCGTCCAGTTTTTTGGTCACTTAAAAAGGGCACTAGAACTTTTAATTTCCTTTCGAATGAGCCATTTCACGATATTCTAGGATTACTGGATCGATACGATGACCCATGGAAAAAAAAACAATAAAACAAATAAACACGCATCCGTGGTCTTTCCTCTGACAAAAAATACAAAATTCCACATTTTTACAAATAGAAGCTGGAAACATCTACAGTAGAGTTTTATGTTACGCTGAATTTGATGGTTTAATTTTCATTAAGTTTTATATCTTTTATGGGAAATTTTTCCCTTTTTTCGAAAATAAGGCAAATTTTTTATCAGGCTCGTAACTTTTGATGAGCTAACCTAAATTTAATCAAGCTTATGTATTTGAAATCAACATAAAATTCGATTCTTTTGATGTATCTACTGGTATTAAAATTATGTTTCTCAGAGTTTCGGTAACTATTGATCCGGGTCGCTCCTTACTTACAGTTTGTTACCACGAACTGTTTGATTATCATTTTATATCCGGAACTGATTGTATTTATCAAGTTGTAACATTCAAAAAGATTTAATTTTTTACAGTTATGAAGTATAAAGGTGTTAAATATATTGGTTTTTAATATTCAGAATTAAATTAAGAATATTGAATTAAAAATTTCTATTTGATTTTCTTGATCTTAGTTTTAATGTTTACTTTGACAATGCTTTACTTTTTATAAACATTGAGTAGCCAAAAGGCATTAAATATTTTGGTGTTTGATTACCAAGTTCAAAACTGTCGATATTGTTAAAAAATATCTGTCCGAGGCTTTGGCATTGCTCAACAGAACTAAATACTGGGAGTTTTTATCTGAGTTTTTGTAAGCAGGCTATTGTTTTGTATATTTTTTTTTGTAATTACCTACTCTTTTCATTTTTATATAATTTTACTTTGATTGACGGGTTTTTTTCACTGCCTTTAAAAAAATAACTTTCTCTAAGAATCATTTATTAAAAGAAAAAAAGTTTTTTTACTTGAAATTAAGGAGGAACATTAAAAATTAAAACGAACAGAAATTATTATGTCTATGAGGGGGGTTGCCCCTTCCTCAACACCTCGCTCTTCACGCTACAGTTTCTCGACACTTTAAAAGAAGTTACTTATTGTTCTAATTAAACGACCCTTGAATTTCAGGAGTTGTTTTTAAAGGATTTAGACGAAATTTAAGCTTAAGTGTAAAAGGCGAGGTGTCAAGGTGGACAATTCCCTCATATATGAAATAATTTCTGTTCACCCTAATTTTTAATGTTGCTCCTTACTTTAAGTTGAAAGAACTTTTTTTTATTTAATTACCGATTGTTTTTTAAATAACGCCAGGAAATCTGGCTCCACCTCCACTGGAAGATGCCCTTACCCCACTGAAATATCCACTGGACAATTCAACCCTGGCGAAAATTTACCCAAGACAGTTACCCTTAGCACCTTCACGCGAAAAAGTGAATCTGTAAAGAGAAAGCAAGACATATAAAGAAATTTCGTATGAAAGCTTTGGCGAATTCACCCAGTTTAAAATTTCCCCCGGAAAAGTTCACCCCCTTGAAACTTCCCTCTCCATGAAAAATTCTCCCCGTGCAAAATCCTCCCAGCGAAAATTCGCCCTCCCTCCCCACCCAAAAAATGTAAGCACACATCCCAATAACAAATACTATATGTGACGAATGGGTAAATTTTTTAACTTAAAAACTTTAAACCTTAAGGTGTTATTTCAACACCTTGTTTACAGGGGCGGATCCAAGATTTATTTTAGGGGGGGCGCAAAAAAGGTTGATCCGATAAGAAAATTTAGGGGGGGGGGACTAAAATAGGTTGATCCAATAAACTTGCGTTAGGAGCAAGTTTAATTAACGCGAACTTGAGTTAATTAAGTAAATTACATTAATTTAGACTAGGCTAGTCGGCGGGGGGGGGGCGCCCCTTTGCCCCTCCCCTGGATCCACCACTGCTTGTTTATTAAACTATTGTTTTTTAGTGCTTTGAAAAAAGTTTTTTTTTCAATTGCATATTTTCTTTAAAAATTTGGACAAAAACTAAACTTAACAGTAAAGAGTAAGGAGCTAAGAAGGAGACAGCCCTCTTCCTGTAAAGAATAATCTGTCCAAATAGGTTTCAAGTCTATTCCTTGCTTTCTGTTGAAAAGCTCTTTTTTATTCAATTTTCGATTGTTTTCCAAATCATGCCCAGGCCTAACCAAGATATAATTTCAGGTACTAGTCCCTTAAATCCCTAGATAGTTGTTTTTAAAATCTGTAAATCAATAATTGCACGTTGATTACTAGTATCCTACGTTTAAAATTGTAATTTTAATTATAAATAAAATTTGAATGTACTTAAAAAATTGGCGATGAACGGTAATTTTGGTAAAAAGACCTTGATAATATTACTGCTAAAGAATTTTGGTTGGATGAAAAGGAGTATTTTTGTTTTTATGGATGGAAATTCTGTAAGACTTTTGATCTTCTACATAACTGAAGTCATCGCAAGGTCTATAATAGGATTTTCTTATCGATAAATGCATTACATACATTTGTTTAAATACATTGAAATACTTCATATAAACAGAGAAGGAAAAACATTACCCTTTAAAATTGCTGAAAACTAGGTTCTAGCAGTACTTGCCACCCCAAGGAAATTTCCTGGCGGGGCTGATGATAGCCTGCCTTGCTTAACCTCTGTGCTGCTAGATTTGGGAATATAACATTTTAGCTGTATAGAGAAACATTTTAATTAATTCCTACTCCCCTTACCTCTTTCAACATTTATCTGAAGCCTCATGAAGAGTAAGCAGTTTGCCCATTAAAATGTACTTTTTTTAGGAATCTACCCTATCCCCACCTAAACAATGACTCACCCCCCCCTTCTCCCCCTCACTATAGCTTATACGCAATTACATATCACCAATCGTAGCCTAGTTACATTACAAATCAAGCAAATCAACTTGGGCTGAATCCAGTATTGCCACCGTTTGGCATTACTTCTTTTTTAATTGGGAAGCCTAAAATGTAGTTATTGATACTTTTAATTCAATTAACTTCTCAGAATTTTAAATTGATTGTATATTCGTCCTCTCTGGGGTAAAGTCGTAGATTGGTGCCCTAAAATGGCGGAAAGCAAGACTTTCCCCTGGCCCAGCCTGCATGGTCACTTAACAAAGAGCTTTAAATTTACGTTTGAATGAGCTCCTTCCCAATTATCTTGGACCTTCGATTCGATACAATCACCCCTGGAAAAAGCAAATCAAATAAATATACATCGACGATGTTTCTTCTGAAAAACAAAACGAAATTCCATGTTTTGAAGATTGGAGCTTGAAACCCCTACAGTAGGGTTCTCTGATATGATGTATCTAATAAAGGGATTTCCAATAAGATCGCTTAGTTTTTTGGGGATGCTTCACTTTTTTCAAAAATAAGGCAAATTTTGGGTGTTTTCGGGGGTTTGGGGTGGGTAACAATAAACTGAAAGGATTCTTTATATTTAGAATCAGCATAAAAAGACAATCCTGCCAGTGTAGCTATTGTCATGAAAATTCCATTTTTAGTTTTGGTGAATGTTGGCCCAGATAACTCTTTATTTTTATCATTTGATAAGATTCTCCTGTGATAAAATTTCTTTTATACCTGTTCATTTTATTTAGTTGAATAGGATAAAATAGGGTCAGAGGACTAACGAAAGAGGGTCAATTTGATAGCTGGATAGTAAATTGTTTTTTTTTCTTTCGCTATTCCATTGTTTTTAATGTCTGAATATATAGGGGATTTAAGTTTGACGGGGAGAATTGTCCTGTTATGAAAGAGATATATTTTACATGGCCGTTTTAAAATCAGAACGTGGTATTTATGCAGGTAGGATGCTTTTTTAGTATATCTACTCATTCTGTAAACAATTCTAAGCCGCAGGAAATTGCATAAAGACAAGTCTACATCTGTTATTATCTACGGAAGCAATAAATCGTTTTGTAATTTTGGTTTGAGTTTGCTTTTCTTTTAATATTGAATGTATAATAATTAATTATATTATTAATTAAATAAAATTATCCCGTTGCCAGGAATCCTTGTCGTTTAAAATTTACTGTATTTTGTATCAATTTACATGCATTTTAATTGCTCTTTTTATATAAGTTTTCACCTAAAACTATTTAAAAATAACTTATTCCATCGAAAAAATATCCTGAAATATATTCCCTGTCACCCAACCACCACTGCTATTTTGGCTTCTGCCCCCCCCCCCGAGAAATTTTTCTGCCGGCGCCCTTGGGTGGAACCCCCTCCCCCATCTGTCATATTTATGCTCTTTACTTTTGTAATGAGAAATGTGCATTTTAGTTTACAGAAATTTAATGTAGCAGTCAGACGCTACGCTCTCCCTTGACATTTAGTCTTAAAGCTCAAAATCATTCGACCTATGAAGAATGGTCCATCATTCACCGTTCAAGATTCCAAAAGTTTGAGCTTTGGACTTTGGACTTTGAGCTTTGGACCGCCGCTTAGCTAGTCCCTGTCGGTGCGATGTAATCGACATCTATTAAATATTGTTTTAATTTCTTCATTTTCATCAACTTTCTTGAGCAAAAATGGCGATGAAAATCTTATTATCGTAATTTTGTAATCTTATTGAAACATTACATCGTAGGTATTTGTCTTATATAATCTAGTTTGGTTAGTCAATTTGATTTTTATGTTATACTATTCCTAGAGAGTTACATGGGATTGTTAGGGCGGTGGAAATGGATAATACAAGAAGATTCTAGTCGTGAAAGCTCTGGTTAATATGTGCAGTGTTTTTATTTGTAAGGTTGGGTGTGTAAATAATACAACATACTCAAAACATCTTATCATAATAATAGCAAAATTAACTTAAAACAAGTTTAATTTTTTGCAAATCATATTATTGACTTACAAATAAAATAAACATACCACTTGATGCCTTTTCTTATCCTCTTTCTATGTATAATTATCATTTTTGTTGGGAATGAATTTTACCCCCACCCTTATATATACCAATTCAGGGTAGGCTATATATTTTCACATTAGGGGGGGGGGGGCGTTAAAGTTTAAGCTTATGTCCCATTTACATCAGAAATAAAGTTTACCCCCCCCCCTAATGTGCAAATATATACCCTGAATTGGTATACGTAGGGGTGGGGATAAGATTCATTTCTAACAAAAATGATTATCATCTTTGGAAAGAGCATAAAGAAAAGGCATTGAGTGGTATGTTTACTTTATTCATAAGTAAATAGGCCTAATATGATTTGCAAAAAAAATTATGAAAAACAAGGAATAAAAAAGAGGAAGGGAGAACAATGTTGGGCAGGAGGGACTTGGGAAGCTTCCCATTATGGAGACAAAAAAAAAATATTAGGCTAAAAGCAAAATATCATGATTTGTAAAGTTTCATCATTAAACACAAACAAATAAACAGTTTAATAATTGATTCTTTAAATTCAGCTGAGATTTTTGTGATTGATCAATCTGAGTTTTATAATTCAGCTAAAATAAAAGTTGAAAAAGGAGAGGAGCTTCTTCCTAGCTATCTTGGAAAGTAGGCTAGCTGAGTTAAGTAATGAAATCCAGGGCCAAAAATATTGGGCAAATTTTCAGCAGTTCATATTATTGACTTATGAATAAAGTAAACATACCACTTGACGCCTTCATTTTATGCTCATCATGAATATAATAATCATTTTTGTCAGAAATGAATTTTACCCCACCCCTATATATACCAATTCAGGGTATATATTTGGTTAAATTTTTTGTTATTCATATTATTGACTTACAAATAAAATAAACACACCACTTGGTGCCTTTTTTATGCTCTTTCCAAATATAATAATCATTTGGTATAAGTCTAGAATTGTGGCTCTATATAAGGAGACATGTTAAGAAAACAATTCTTACTTTTAAATTTGTATAATGATCCTAATTAACATATTATCCAAGGGGAGAACCTTTATCATCAAGTCTTTCCTCTATAAATCCTTCTATTTCCAGCTTAAAAGAAAAAGTTTACAATAAACCACCATGCTGAGATGCAATGCTTAAGTCTTTTGGAATTGCCACTATGAGTTGCAAATAAGTTGTTCTATAGATAGCATTCATGCCAGTCTTAGTAATTCTGTTTTTTTTTTTATGAGCAGTGGTGAAAATACAAAACACTAATAGCAGTGGCAAAAATCAAAATATTGCTATTTTTCATTTGTGATGTAAATGAAGGTTATGTTTAGAATCAGAATGCAATTTTGGTTGTATATTTGCACATTAGGGGGTGGGGGTATAATAATTCTTTTTAATGATAGAAAATGGTGTGGTATAAATAAAAATTAAACAACTATTTACATATTTGCTAAAAACTGAATTCATTTGGTTATATTTAGGTTCAAAATGCAATTTTTGTTATATATTTGTACATTTAGGGGGGGGGGTTATATACTCTGTATATATATGTATGTTTATAGCAATATTATTATTTTCACCACTGCTTTTTCTTTAAACATGTGCTATGTCATTAACTAACAACAGCTGGGATAGCACTATCTATAGAACAATTTGTTTGGCAATTTATAGCAGCAATTTCAAAAGACTTGTGCATTGCATCTCAGCATGGTGGTTTATTGTAAACTTTTTCTTTTAAGCTGGAAAAAGAAGGATTTTTAGAGGAAAAACTTGATGATAAAGGTTCTCACCTTGGATAATTTGTTAACTAGGATCAGTATACATATTTTAAAGTAAGAATTGTTTTCTTAACATGTCTCGATGATGAGCCACAATTCTAAATTTACACCAATCATTTTTGTCAGAAATGAATTTTACCCCCACCCCTATATATATATATCAATTCAGGGTATATATTTTATTCTGGGAGTGGGGGTAAATTTTATTTCCAAAGTAAATGAGAGGTAAGATTAAACTTTCCCCCACCCCCCTAATATGCCAATATATACCCTGTAAGTCAATAATATGGATAATATAAAATTCCTACTGTTTCAAGTTTTCAAAGGCTATAAACAAAAATAGTGCTGAATTTTGTAATTCTAAACTTTGCTGTCAACAATTCAGTGTATATTCCAACTCAGGATATATATTTGGACATTAGGGGGGTGGGGGTAAAGTTCATGGTAAATTTGCAGTTGGCCATATAATTTAGCTTGGATGAAAGTGAAAACATTTGATGTTTTTTTTGCTCCTTCATACTCCATATAGAATACCTTTGGGGCCCTTTTATGGGCTCAAGGTGCAATTAGCACCAGAAGCAATTATTGAATTATGAAAGAGCATAAAAAAGGCATCAAATTATGTTTTCACTTTCATCCTAGCTAAATTATAGTACCACCTAGAAATTTACCAATTATTGCCCTAGTAAGGTATTGTCAAACTACTGTCTATTCCTTTAAAATTTCTATGAATGAGAAGATTGCATAGTTTTCAGGTATCTAAAGTTTAAAAAAAAAAATTGTTAGGTTTTGTGAGGTTAGGTTAAAAAAAAGGGATGGGTCTACAGGCTAAAGTATGTACTGGGAAGGTATTTTGAAGTACCTACCTCCACTCTTTCTCCCTTTAGAGGGTCCTGAAATTTGCATACATGACAGGTCTATGCCTATTGAAACATTGACAAAACATAATTTTACCTGAATTTTCAATTATCAGTTTCTTTTTCTCTGACTTAAGTTCTGAAAATGTAATTCCTGTTATTTGAGTAGAAATTTAAGTCATATTAATGTTGTCTTTTTCAACATTTTGGAAATGTGTTTGCATATATTTGAAACTATAAATTGTGATTGAGCAAAGTTGTGAAGCTGAAAACAATTTTGTTGTACTTCATTTGAGCAGAAGATCTATTTTGTAAGGTTTCACTTTTATTACACATAGATTTTTAAAGGTCAGGACACTCTAGAGTGAGAAGGGGTTGAGGTAGGTTCTTCAAAATACCTTCCTGGGACATACTTTAGCCTGTAGACCCATCCCTGAAATTTTTGTTTTCCTAACCTAACCCCTTTCCAAGATAGCTAAAAGTAGGTAAAGTAAAATTTTACCCAAGAAAAGTAGTAACCAAGGCCTACCATGAAATTTATAATTCTATGGCCTTACATTTATCAGTTTTTTTTCCTGACTGTATACTCTGCTCTACCCACACCTGTTTTTCCCATATATAGTATATATAGTAATACATTTTAAAAATTCTACCTATCTTGAAAAGTGGTTTAGTTTGGTAAATGAAATCAAGGGCAAAGATATACCATCTGAAAGTACTGTCACGCTACTATGTCAAACCTTGTCTTTTTTCTAAGGCTTAGAATAATATTAGTCTACACTTTGGCCTAAGGTGTACTCAAAAGATAACATTATGAAACTTTGTGAACAATTTTTTTATTTAAGTATTAAAAGCAATTCACTTATCTTACCCTCAATTCCTTCCAAGTGTGCAAATAAATAACCCAAATCCTATATTTCCATACATTTTCCCATCCCTGTTCTTTGTTGATGTTGCTTTTTTCCATTAAATCAATTTGAACAAACATTTGATAGATACATAGGAAACAATTAATTTGGGGTTATTTATTTACACATGGAGGGGTTCAAAGAGAAGAATTTTTTATCTAGTAGTGATATAATTTTTTTTAAAGATATTTTAATTTTAGATTTTCAGTGTTTTCTATTAAGTATACTCAACTATAGAATAACCAAGGCAGTTGCTCTTTGTGCCATGGCTAGGAGGGCATCTGGAAGCTTGCCCTTTGATCAATTTTCTCACTTTGATTTGGCTTTTTTTCTTATGTTTGAGTTGAGAGGTGGGATCTGTATTAATTTTGCCCTAGGCACCACCTATAAACAGCTCTGCTAATAAATACCCTTACATGAGTGCACAGGCCTACAAAACAGGTCTATACCAATCTAAATTCTGAAAAAATGTTTTGTCTGTTCTCTGTTTCATTGGCTTTGGGTTTTAAAAATGCCAAATTTGTTTTATGAAGAATTTTTTAGAATTTGAAGCCATGATAAGGGTTTTGGTATCTATGCAATTAAGGTTCTTGAGAAGGAAACTTCAAAATATACAAAAGAATCGTAGTTAAAACATTTTGAAGCTGCTTATACAATAATTTAACCCCCTCCCCTAATTTGTAAATATACAGTCCAAATTATATGGTTCCCATGTATCTTGCCATGCATCACTCATGTTTTAACCGGATTCCCTTAAATCAAATCAATTCTGATTAAATCAAGAAATAGAAACACATGAACAAAATATAAATTGGTCTATATATTTGCACATTAAAACATGGGGGTATTGTTGGTAAGGTATAGTTTAAGCAGCTCCAAAATGTGCAAACTACAATTTAATATACATATTTTGAAAAAAAAGCTAACTAAGAGCACCAATTGCTGAGGCCTGGCTTCTTGAATCCAATGTTACCAAGTGCCATATCATTCACTTTGACAAGTTGCATCCTTGGCTCTCTTATTTTTACTTAGGCCACCCACTCTGTAAAAAATGAGCAAGATCTTGGTGTCACTACTGACAATGAATTAAAATTCAGCACTCATGCTAAGAGGTCTGCTGCCAGGACTAGTTCAATCTTGGGACTGATTAAGTGTACTATTTCCTCTTGTTCCCCTAAAGTCATCAGTCTATTTTATAAGGGACTTGTGCATCCTTAGCTTGAAGTTGGGATGTCTCTTGCCTCTCCATATTTTAAAAAAGACATAAAAGTTCTTGAAGATGTGGAGAGACGTGCTACTAAAGTGATATCTGGCATGCAAGAGCTTTCCTACTCTATAAGACTATCAAAGCTGAATCTCTCTACACGTGTTTACAGGGAGAAATAGAGGGGATGCCATTTTAGCCTTTAAGTTGTTGAGGGCTAATATTCTCCCAGCATAATTTCCTACTTTTTGAACCAATTCAAGAACCAGAGGTTCTTGACTATATTGCTAACAAGGTATCCCATATTGAAAATTCTCTTCAATCAATTTGCTCTGTTTCTACCATTCAGGACCTAGTGGTTTCTACAGTGTCTTCTAAGTTGTCCCAACTTCCAGTAGCCCAATTAACTGCAACCAATGTTTGTCAGATAGCAGATTCAGAGTGCCAGCATTTTGAAAGACCTCTTAACATTGTTGCATATGGTGTCCCCACCCAGACTGATGATGCAATTTTCCTGATAATTATCTATTATGCAATTATGGAGTTAACATTCTTTCTCCCCCCCCCCCCAGCCCAAATAAAAAGACTTTCTAATAGCCATCTGGTAGCTGTCCCCCTCCTCTTCTCTGTACCATCAACTGAATATAGAAGGCAAATAATACAGAAATCCTTTGAAACAAAAGGATCAATCAGTTTCTATTGTTATAGTCCTAAGGAAGATTGTATAAAACAGAAAGCTCTAGTTGAGGAGCTGAAATGCAGAATAGCAAAGGGAGAGGCAGATTTGATAATTCGTAATGATGCCATAAGTGTTGATGGACTTGCATCACCAAATTCTGTCTCTCAATGGTCTAGTAGTGAACATAATAATAATATTTCCCTGTCTGATACTGACATTTCTCCTGTTTCTTCAGCAACAACTTGCTTACCTGATGTTTCTTCTTTGTTGTTTCATAGTGCATTATCCAACAACCTTACCACTATACCTGTCCCTTAGTTCCTGCATCCTCTCAGGGAATGAGGTTCCTTAGCTCCAATGTTGATAGCATCCCTAATAAGCTTTCTAAACTTTCCTTTTGTATGAAATCTGAAGGAGTGGACATTGCAACAATTACAGGAGTTTCTCCAAAAAATGCCTTGCCAGTCTTAACTCCTTGTGAAATCAAAAATCATTGGTTACCAACTATTTTCTAATCTGAATTCCCCACTTTGTCACAGAGGAGTGTTCCTTTATGTTAGAGATGGACCAAATGTTATTCTAATTCAATTCAATAATCTGAATACTGATGGAATTGAGTCTGTGTGGATTAAAATACACAATCAAATAATTTAAATTGTAGTGGGTATTGTCTATAGAATCCCCAGTGGTCTGTGTGTTTTGGACTCTGAATCTAATTCAGCTGCTATGTTGTCTCAAGCGATGTCCAAATTTGCCAGCTATGATCTTGTCCTTATGGGGGACTTTAATCTTCCTGAAATTCAATGGATTGATTGATCTGGTTTTTGTGATAGAGATTCTCCTTTTTTGTCTACACTCTGATAATTCCCTCTGTCAAACAATCGCACAGCCAACTTGTTATAGGAAGGATCAAGTCTCCAACATTCTTGATCTGGTTATACTCAGTAACCCTGACCTACTTTTTAAGAATGTAATAACCACACCTATTGGTAATAGCAACCATGTAATTATTTCAGAGCTCTGCCTACCATACCACCTTCCTCTAAGCAACAAAAATATGTAACCTACAAAATAGTCTCCAATAAACTTGCCAAAGTCAACTAGAAAGCACTTATTACTGATGATATTGAGGAGAGTTGGTCAAATGTAAAAATGGAGATTCTAAATGTTGAAAAGTCATGCACCAGAATTTTTCAGGTAAAACAGGCAATAAATTTACCTTTTTTTAACCATTAAAGTAAGTAACCTAATCAATTGAAAACACAGCATAGAATTGCTATAGAAAATATAAAACCACAGAAAATTATCTAGTTTTCAAATCCTTTTGTAATCAAACAACAAACCAGAAAGGAGTTGAAGAGAAGGTTTGAGGAAAAACTGGATGAGGAAGTTAAGGATAACCCTAAATCTAAATCTATCCTTCACAATAGTAAATCAGTTGCTGATCCTGAACTGAAAGTTGAAATTTTCAACCAATATTTTCTCCTCTTTTTTTGTCCAACTCCAGTACTGTATATCCTACACCTCCTTTATATGATGTATCACATGATATGGAACCAATTCTGATTACAGATACTTTGGTCATAAAGGAACTTACATCCCTCAAACTAAATAAATCTGCTGGCTGAGACAGTGTTCACCCACATATCCTACATGAATGTTGCACAGTTTTGTGTCAAACTCTTTCACTGCTCTTCAATTTATCATTAAATCTTTCTAGATAACCTCAGGACTGGAAAACTGCACTTATCATTCTGATTTTTTTTTTTTTAAAGGTAGAAAGGACCTTGCCAAAAATTATTGACCCTTCAGCAGTTCCTAAGGTTCTTGAAAGAATAATCAATTCTGTAGTCATTAAACATCTTGAAGCAACCAGTGTTTTACACAGTTCTCAACATGGCTTTTGTTCTGGAAGATCTATTGACACATATCTCCTCAAATAATGTGATCATTTCACCAAGTTGCTTGATATTGGGGTGCCTGCTGACATGATTCTGCTTGGCTTTTCTAAAGCTTTTGACAAAGTGTGTCACAATTGACCTGCAATTAAATTGTGCGCAGTAAATCTTGAAGATAAATCCCTGATCTGGATCCTTGATTTTTATTTGCATAATCAATGTGTTCAGTTATTTGACATTGCTGGTAATTGTATTCTTTCTTCCTCAATGTGTGTTCTGAATGGAGTTTCTCAGGGAAGTGATTTGGAGCCTACACTATTTAATATCTTCATTAATGATGCTCCTTCCATTATCAGCTGTAAATCAACTCTTTTTGCAGCTGACCTGAAGCTTCTTGGACCAGTTTTGTCCTATGAAGACCATTCCCTGCTACAAAATAATCTTCAACTGCTGGGTCAATGGCCTGAGGCCTGGCTTCTTGAATTCAATATTGCCAAGGTCCATATTGTTCACTTTGGCAAACTGAATCCTTGCTGCTCTTTTTTTTTTTCTTAGGCCACCCACTCTCCTCTGTGAATAATGAGCAAGATCTTTGTGTCACTATTGACAATGAAGTAAAATTCAGCACTCCTGCTAAGAGGTTTGCTGCTGGGACTAGTTTGACCTTGAGAATGATTAAGCATACTATTTACTCTTGTTCCCCTAAAGTCATCAGTCTTCTTTATAAAGGACTTGTGCAACCTTAGCTTGAAGTTGGAATGCCTCTTGCCTCTCCATATTTTAAAAAAGACATAAGATCTTGAAGATGTTTAGATATTTGCTACTAGTGATATCTGGCATGCAAGAGCTTTCCTACCCTGTAAGACTATCAAAGTTGAATCTCCCTACACTTGTTTACAAGAGAAATAGAGGGGATGACATTATAACCTTTAAGGTATTGAGGGCTAATATTCTCCCAGCATTATTCCCCACTGTTGGTACCAATTCAAGAACTGGATGTCATCACCTGAAACTTGTCAAACAGTACAACTTCTGGAGCCTGTACTCAATTCCTCTCAACATGTATTGTCAATAATTGGAACAAATTATCTAATGAAACAGTTACTGCTGAATCCGTTGATATTTTCAAACAAAGGCTGGATGCTGAGTCGTCCTCCAGAGAGTGTTAGCTCAGTTTGGGTGTACCGAAGATGCAACAGCACCTGATCACCAGTGTAACTACATACAACTAGTCATCATTCCGGAGCTCTACAAAGAGAAACATTAGATTACTCCTAGCAGCAATTTAAGGTAATTCCTCAACACATTGTCAATAATTGGAACAAACTATCTAATGAAACTATTACTGCTGAATCAGTTGATGTTTTAAATGGAAGCTAGATGCTGAGTTGTCCTCCAGAGAGTGTAAACTCAATTGGGATGCTACTGAAGATGGAACAGCACCTGGTCACCTGTGAACCTGCATACAACTAGTCATCATTCCAGAGCTCTGCAAGGAGGAATCCTTAGATTGCTCCTAGCTGTAATTTAAGGTAAAAATACATTAATACAAAAATTTAACTAATAATTTTACAGATTTTTAAACCTTTGTGAATTGTGGTTGAGCAAAGGTGTGAGGCCCCAAAAAATTTTCCTGTCCTTCATTTGAGCAGATATATTTTGCAAGATTTGTATACTATTACTACGCATATTTTTAAAGGGAGCTCTAGAAAAAACTATACTAGAATTTACCATTAATTGAATCTTGTTTTACATTAAGAAAAGTTTAGAAATTTTGGGAAGGACTTCCTAGCGAATTATTGAATATATATACTGAGAGATTAATGAGATAATTCTAAAATTTTCTAAAATTGTTGATAAACAAGGAAGTGACAAAAAGTTCAATCCAAATAAAAAAAAAGTTAGTAAAGAAAATAGAAACAGTAATCCTTTCTATTCTTCAAGCAGAAAATGAAAGTTTCCCATTTATTGTGATGGATCCGGCAGACATGCTTAGAATAATTTTCGAAATTGAAAATTCACTACCAATAGGCTTTAGAATATCAGTTTATTATAGACGCTATGGCTTACTGGAACTTTATAAATTGACTAGCTGCAATTTTATGACAAACAATTGAAATTGTTAGTTATCTATGATGTCTCTGTATCATATAAACAAGATGGGTCCAGAATGTACGAAATGTTCAGTATTCCATTCTCAGTGTCAAACACCTCATACTTCTTTCAAATTGAAAACAAGTTTAAATTTTTTGGGTTGAGTAGAGATAAAACTAGATATTTTTTAGAAGATACAATATAGAAAAGGAATGTAACTTAAAGGATGTGCCACTACATTTCCAGAACAACTCCAAGACGCAAATTGGCATAGATGAACTGAGAAAAATGCACATTTTCTTTTGAGAAGACAGGTCCTAACTAAAGAATATTTATATGTTTCAATGTCAAAATTTTTAATGTTTTCTAAGGGGACTTTATGGGGAAATCTTGTTTTAATGATGTAAGGTTGCCATACTGAGTTGTTTTATAGAGAGCGTTCATGCCGTTCTTAAGCGTATTAAAGCGCCACTGTTCTTTTAAAAATTTTTTTTTTAAAAGACCGACATGAATGCTCTCTATAAAACAACTTAGTAGGTGGCAATTTGTAGGGGCAATTTAAAAAGACTTAAGCAACCTGGTACTTTTAGCGTGGGCTTTGGAAACATTTTCTTTTAAGCTGGAAAAAGAAGGATTTTTAGAGGAAAGACTTGATGATAAAGGTTCTCCCCTTGGATAATATAAGAACTAGGATCATTATACATATTTTAAAGTAAGAATTGTTTTCTTAACATGTCTCCTTATCAGGTGACAGAAGGCTAGACTTATACCAAATTCTACTTTAGCTACTTTGGGCTGTCTTGGAAAGGGGTAGGTTAGGAAAATGACACTTTCAGGGATGGGTCTGCAGGCTATAGCCTAGTATATCCGGGTAAGGTATTTTGAAGTACCTACCTCCGCTTCTCCCTCTATAGGGTACTGAAATTGGCCTGCATGACTGGTATTGAAAATTTGACAAAACAACATTTTACCTTACTTTGAGCTATCAGTTTCCTTTTCTCTGGCTTTAGTTCTGAAAATGCAATTCCTGTTATTTGAGTAGAATTTTAAGCCATATCAATGTTGTTTTTTTTTTTCAAAATTTAGTATGTGTATTTGCATATAAATAAGACCTTATATAAATTGGGATTGAGCAAAGTTGTGAAGCTGAAAACGATTTTGTTGTATTTCATTTAAGCAGAAGATCTATTTTGAAAGGTTTCACTTTTATAACACATTGTTTATTAAAGGTCATGACCCTCTATAGGGAGAAGGAGTGGACATAGGTACAGTAAAATTCTACTTTAGCTACTTTTGGCTATCTTGGAAAGGAGTTTGGTTAGGAAAATTAAACTTTCAGGGATAGATCTACAGGCCAAAGTATGTCCTGGGAAGGTATTTTGAAGTACCTACCTCCACTCCTTCTCCCTCTTCAGGGTCCTGACCTTTGATGACCTTTAAAAATCTGTGTGTTATAAAAGTGAAACCTTGTAATATAGATCTTCTGCTTAAAATGAAGTCCAACAAAATTGTTTTCAGCTTCACAACTTTGCTCAATCCTGATTTATAGAGTTTTAAAGATATGCAAATACATTTCCTAAATTTTGAAAATTAACATTGATATGGCTTAAAATGCTACTCAAATAACAGAATTGCATTTTCAGAACTAAAGCCAGAGAAAAAGAATGTCATGTAGGCAAATTTCAGGATCCTCTAGAGGGAGAAGGAGAGGAAATAAGTACTTCAAAATACCTTCCCAGGACATATTTTAGCCTGTAGACCCATCCCTGAAAGTTTCATTTTTCTAACCTAACCCCTTTCCAAGATAGCCAAAAGTAGCTGAAGAACAATTTTACCCAAAGCATTAAAATAAAATATCATAAATTTGTAAAGTTCCGTCATTAAACATAAACAAACAGTCTTTAATAATTGCTTCTTTAAATAAAGCTAAGATTTTTGTGATTGATCAATCTGAGTTTTATAATTAAGCTAAAATAAAAGTGGAAAAAGGGAGAGGAGCTTCTTGTCATCTTGGAAAGTAGCTGAGTTAGGTGAATGAATACAGGGCCAAGAATATGGGTAAATTTCTAGGTGACACTATCATTTAGGTAGGATGAAAGTGAAACCATCATTTGATGCCCTTTTTTATGCTCTTTCATAATTCAATAATTGCTTCTGGGGCTAGTTGCATCTTGAGCACTTAATTGGCTCCATAGGTGTTTCATTTTTGTAACCACACAAAGAAGCTATCAACACTAGTTAAGTTATTGAAAAGTGGTTAAAAACGTATTACTTGCTGAATAAGTTGTTCAAGAGTAATATGTTCCCAAAATACTTAGCCTATTTATAACAATTTGTACCTCATTTATTAGGCAACTCAAATATAGGCCTACCTTAAAAGTTACCATACCTTAAATTGCACTTGCCAGCAAGTTAAGGTGGTTATAGATATAAACTGTTCCATGTTTTTCAAATGCTGTCAATAAAAATCGTGCTGAATTTTGTGATTTAAAACTTAGCTGTCAACAATTCAGGTTATATTTATACTCAGGGTATATATTTGCACATTAGGGAGTGGGGGTAAAGTTCATGGTAAATTTGCAGTGGGCCATATGATTTAGCTAGGATGAAAGGGAAAACATCATTTGATGCTTTTTTCATGCTTTTTCATAATTTGTATAAAATACCTTTAAATTGCAGCTTGGAGCAAAATTAAAGATTTCATCCTTGTAATACTGTGTAATGACTTCAATGGGTTTGAGGACTAAATTTTGGTTGAGGACTCAGCAGCTTCCCAGTTGTACAGGAACTCTTGCTATAGCCATTCTTTGTCTAAATTTTTCTTGAAAGCACCTGTTGAATCAGCAGCTGTTGAATCACTGTATTTTCAGAGAGTAGATTCCATAAGCTTGTTACTTGTTGGCTGAAAAAATGGCTTCTTTCTCAGACTAAGGAGCATTGCTTGAAGATCTTTTTGGAATGACCTCTGGTCACATAATGTTCTGGGGAGGGGTAAGGAGACAAGGGAGAACATTTTTGGAAATAATTTTGTGGGTCATTATCATGTCACCACATTTCCTCCTGTATGCAAGAGTAGGAAGTTTCAAGTAATGTAAATGCTCTTTGTATGGCATTTGCTTGAGGCCTTCAGCTATTTTGGTTGCTCTTTGTTGAACTCTTCCTAGAATTTCTTTGTCCTTCTTGAAATAGGGTGATGCCAGGGACATTCCAACCTCTAGGCATGGGCAAACTAGTGCCTTGTAGAGCTTCATAAACACACTTGGGCGGCTGCTAGTGATAGTTCTTTTCATCATTCCAAGAGATTGGAGGGCAGACAATGATACAGATTTAGCATGGGTGCTGAACTTTAGTTGATGATCAACAATGATTCCAAGATCTCTTTCTTCAGAGACTGCAGAAAAGGGGTTACCTTGGAGATGGTATTACTGATGTGTTTTTTGATTACCAAAGTGGATTACATGGCGATTGTCAATATTGAACAAGAGGAGCCATGTATCAGCCCAAGTCCCAAGGATATTAAGGTCATTTTGAATAGATTGCCAGTCAGAGGTTGTGGCTACTTTATCAACAATTTTTGAATCATCAGTATGAAGAGTGAGGCGGTTTGATAGGAGATTGGGTGCATCATTTATATATAAGTTGAAGAGACTTGGCCCAAGAATGGTCCCCTGGGGAATGCTGCTTAAAACAGGTGTAGACAAGGAGCAATGAGGGACACCTTGAGAGTCGCGAACTCTTACAGCTTGTGTTTGTTCTGAAAGGAAACTCTGTATCCACTGGACAATAACATTATCAACAGCTGCTGCTTTTAGTTTGGTAATGAGGAATTCATGACAAACCCTGTCAAATGCTTTTGAGAGGTCCAGGAGCACCATATCAACAGGTACATCATTATCCAATAATGATGTTAATAAGCTGCTGCAGGAATAGTTGAATAAGGTTGGATGGTGAAGGTAGAGGCAAACTGGGTATTTAATACATTGGCCTTATCTCTTGGCAATGAGTGGGTTATGCCATTATGTCTGAGGTCAGGAATGATGTGACGGTTGGGATTTGCGGCAGAATCATGTCTCCAGAAAGATTTGGGGTTTGTCTTGATATCTGTAGCAAGCTTTTCCTCATGCTGAGACTTCAATTCCTTAACTATATTAGAGGAAATATTCCAAGCCTTTGCATACCTTATCCAATTTTCCTGAGATTTCTCCTTGTTGTACCTTTTCCAGGCTCTGGCTTTCCTGTTACTTGTTCTTTTTGCATCCTTTGTAAGGAATGGAAACGTTTTTGACTGTTTTTGGTTTATGATATGGGAGTGCCTTTTTTCAATTGATAGGAGGGCTTCTTTAAAATTTGTCCATGATATATTAATATCAGAAAAAAATAGTTTTGACCAGATTTATTGAGGCCAGTTCCTTCTGTATTGCTTGGTAGTCAATAAAAGTTTGAGGACAAAGATTAGGTTGCAGACATATGTTCAAGGATAACACAGAGAGGATAACTGAGTGGTTGCTGTTGTCAGCTGGAGGAAGAAACTCATTTCTGATAAGGGAATGTGGATTGGTCAAAATTACAAGATTCAACAAGGAAGGATTCTGGTGGCCACAATGACTTGTTGGCTTGTCAACTGTTTGGTGAAGAAAGTTGCCAGATTAGCAAGACACAAATGGTGAATCTCCATTATTAGATACTACATGACCAAGACCATCAACCCACTCAATTAATGGGAAGTTGAAATCACCAATAATTATTAAATCAGATGATACTGTAGATGCTATTTCATCAATGATAGTTTTTAGATGTATTTCACAATCATCAAGACTGGGGGCACTCTGGCTTCTGTAAACACACCCAATACATTTTTTTTTTCATTTTTTTTTTGAAGAGTAATATCATGCCATAAACTTTCCACCTAGGGTACATTGAAAATTAAACAGTTAATAAGACTAACCTGGAAACCTTCCCTGACATAAATACCAACCCCTCTTCTGCATTTTGGTTGCCCCAGATTAGTGAAGCACTGAAAACTGGATATATGCAACATACTTTTGGTAACAGGTATTGTAGTAAATTTTGGCAGGATCTCCACTAACCCAGCAATATCTGCTTCTTCATCTTTTAAGAGCACTTGGGAATTTAGAAGTTTATTTGTAAGAGAATCAACATTGCTAGAGATGACACACATGGTATTATTATTTTAAGGCTTACATGACTGGTCATCCAGAGGCAGAGGTCCTGTAGCTGCAACTGTGTTTGACAAAGGTGGAGTAGATGTTAATTCAGAGATGGCACTGATGAAGCTTGATTTACTCAAACTGTCAAATGAAAAGAAAATTCACTAAGTTCATTTTCAGTTGATACACTAGTATTAACATTTGAAGTTGTACAAAGGAAAGAGGATAACTGCAAGAAATCAGGGCTACTTACAGGAGGTGAGGGACAAACTGTTATATCTCCATTGTGGCTGGGCTCAGGGCTCAAGATGCAATTAGCCTCAGAAGCAATTATTGAATTATGAAAGAGCAAAGGCATCAAATGATGTTTTCACTTTCATCCTAGCTAAATTATAGCACCACCTAGAAATTTACCAAATATTGCTCTGGTATGGTTTTTATCATACTACTGTCTATTCCTTTAATATTTCTAGGGATCAGAAAATAGCATAGCTGTCAGGTCTACACCTATATAAATTTCAAGAAAAAAACATGTTGGGAAATTTTTCCAGGGGTTGGCCACTTCTGAAGGACTGAGGGTAACAAAGAAAAGTAAAATGCCACTTAAGCTACTCTTGGCTATCTTGGAAAGGGGATAGGTTAGGAAAATGAAACTTTCAGGAATGGGTCTACAGGCTAAAGTATGTACTGGGAAGGTATTTTGAAGTACCTACCTCCACTTTTTCTTCCTCTAGAGGGTCCTGAAAAATGCCTATAATAATAATAATAATAATAATAATGTATTATTAAAGCTTTTTTACAGCCATATACAAAACAAAAAGAAAAGAAAAAGGATAAATAAAATGAAGACATACTAAAATCACTATCCTCTTAATCAACATTCATACCTTTCAATGCAAAATTTACCACACTTACTACTGTTTGTGGTGAATCTGAACTTAAAATCCTCCGAAGTAGCCAATCATTACCCTCTTTCAAAATTTCTCTCCTTATATGAGAAAGCCGCCGGCATCGCAGGAGGAAATGACCCAGCCCAAAACCAATCTCACCACATTTTAGACAAGTACGCTGTGTTTCCGGACCTTCTCTATTTTTCCAAACTTCTTTTCCTTGTATTGGTAGACAATTGGCTCGAAGCTGAATCCACGTTTTCATATACTTACTAGGTAATCTCAGCTTCAAATATGTCTCCTGTCCATAAATCTGCTTTATATCTCTATACAAAGTAAGACTAGTCGACATATCTAAAGCTGTCCACCAAAGTTGAATTTCCTGGTCGTGCAATCTTGCTTGGAATTCTTTTATGAAGTTTTCTTGGTCCAGTGGTCCCTGTCCTCCATTCCACGCGTTTGAAAAGCCTGTTTCCTGTAGTATTTTTCTGATCTGTGCTGTCCAAGTGGTTTTACTTTTTTGGGTGAGAAGATCTTTATAAGCAGCAAAAATAAGTCTTTCCTCGGGTAAATTCAGGATTTTGAGCCAAAACTTGATCATCTGTTTCTTTCTTCGTATTTTTAAACTGTAGATGCCTAGGTCACCTTTCAATACTAGAGAGTGAGTTGCTTTATGCAGCCCATATGCATGCTTGTCGTATTGTAGTTGTAGAGATTATAATGCTTGTGCAGTCTTGTATCCCCAAATTTCTGCCCCGTAATGCAGTATGGGTAAAACTTTTGTGATAAATATATGCTTATGAAGGCTGAGATCGCTTATTCCTGTCGTAACGTTGCTTCTGTAAATACCGAAAAGTGCATTTTTCCCTTTTGTCGTAGTTGCTGATATATGTTGTGTCCATTTACCATTTGGAGTTACTGTAAAGCCTAAATATTTTGCTTTCTCTTCTATTTTTAAAATTTGACTTTCCAAATAAAACTTGGGGGGTAGCTCTGGCTGCTTTTTGTTCAATATTAATATTTGGCTTTTGGACACATTAACCTTCAGTTTGTTTTCCTGCAGAGAGTCTGCTAGGATATTCAGTAGAGACTGTAAATTTTCGTCAGAATCGGCAAGTAAAATTATGTCATCTGCAAAAAGCAATATTGAAAGATTCAAATTTCCAAGAGACAGTATTGGTGACCAGTGGCCTTGGAAAAATTGCACTATATCATTAATAAATATACAAAATAATTTTGGAGATAAAGTACTTCCCTGTAAAACTCCCTTACTTACAGGAAAAGAGGAAGAGACACCCTGTTGTGGAATTTTCACAAAACTTTTAGTCCATGAATACATCAAAGCTATTATATTCATAAACTGATGTGGTAATCCAATTTCACTCAAAGCTTCAAACAACAAAATTCTATCTACGTTATCAAATGCTTTCTGCAGGTCTATAAGCGCAGCATACAATTTACTATTTTCTTTAGAATATTTTTGTATCATTGCATTTAAAATGAATACTCGATCCACTGTCGAATATCCCGGTATGAACCCACCTTGTTCTTCATTTAGAATACTATTCGCCTCCATCCATTTTCCACGCCGTTTGTCCAAAATTTTTTCAAAAATTTTCCCCCCAATGTTTAAAAGACTGATAGGTCTATAGTTTGCATGAACGGCCGGGCTACCTTTTTTAAATAGGGGAAATACGAGTGAGGTCTTCCAAGCTAGTGGCCAATGTGTCGTAGATATTACTAGGTTAAACAGTGATGTTAACACGGGGATGGTGATATTCCTTATCGATTTAAATATCTTAACTGGGATTCCGTCTGATCCAGGTGTTGAGCCCCCTCTCCTTTTTTGCAGTGAATCATTGATTTCTTCCGGGGTAATGGGTTCAAAGAGGGCGTAATCTGTTTCTCTAAGAGGGAAAGGTCCTTGTTAGCAATCTGCTTGATTTATCCTTTCCTCTAGTGTGTTGTTCGTTTTTTCTGCATCTTTCTGTAGTGATTGAAAATAAGATGGCCATGTTTCCGGTGGTGGAATTTTCAGGGAATCGTTTCTCTGTTTATTGGATGACATATTTTTTAACTTATTCCAGAACTCTTGGCTGTTGCTTTCTTTAAAACTCTTACATAAAGCTGCCTGTTGGTGAAATCTGTATTCTTTCTTTTTCTTTTTGATTAGTTTTTTATGCTTTTTTCTTGCTTGCCTATATTCTGTTAGCGCAATATTTTTTTCCTCTTCCTCTCCCAAGAATCTTTTTACTGTAAGTAGTAGATTATTCAGGTTTGAACTACTTTCTTTACACTCTTGGTCATAGAAATCTTTCTGTTTCTCTTTTCTTGTTTTCATAGGTGTGAGCACATTACTTACAATTCCCATAAGCCTTTCGACTACTTCATCTGTTTCTGATTTTGGTAATTCCATATCGGACCTTAACTGGCTCATTTCCTCTTGTACTGGTTCACTAAGAAAAGCCTCTTGTACAGATAGCCATTGTTCTTTCGACCATTCGCAATAAATCCGGGGCGGAATTTTCGGCTTGTTTTTTCTTTCACCTTTATCTTTAGCCAGTATCCTAATTTGATTCATTGTTGACCGTCTTCGTCTATATTCTTTCATCTCATATTCTAATTTAAGTGGGAAATGATCAGATCCAGACTGATGGATTACTTTTACATTAAGAGATTCAGCCTCGAGTCCCGTGTCCACCAATACATAATCAATTAAACTAAAACAAGGTCCAGAAATGCAAGTGTACTCACCCAAATCACCATCTTCCCCAAATCTGCCATTCCCAATCGCTAGCCCATGACCTCCGCACAGTGCAAGCAGCTTCCTCCCCCATGAATTAATTCTTCTTTGTCGATCCTGGCTACTTCGTGGGATAAGGTATACTGAAGGTATCATCTCACAAGGGTCATCATCATCTGAAACAAAATCTACATTTAATTCTTGTTGTACGGAAGTATATGCGTTAAAATCACCTGCTAGAAAAACTAAATCACTTGGGTAATGAGATTTCACTGAACTCAACTCTTCCTCTAATATATACCATGTATCCTTAATGCAGTATGAGCTATTTTCTGGGGACACATATACAAATCCAAAAATAAACCATTTTTCCAGAAACTTTCCGCGCAACCAAATCAAGTTTTCAGATTTACTTGACAGGCGACGCAAACTTTTGAACATGTCACTCTTTACTAGTACAACTATTCCTCCATAGTTTCTATAGTTTCGCGATGTATCCCTGTCCACTCGAAACAACTTCGTATCCACGCACTATAACATCTTCCTCTGGCAACAACCATGTCTCTACAAAACACGTCACCATTGCTGTCAAAAATGAGTTATTTAAACACAATTCTTTCTTGTTTCTTAAACCTTGTATATTCCATGTGACTAAGGACAGTTTCTGTATATGGCTTGTATCCTATTCAGTTAACACGAATGGTGGCTTTTCGTGAGGCATCTGTGAACACCGGTTTTTCGGTTTTTTGTCCATTTTTGAGCTACTGTTCATTCTTACATTTCTTTTCCCTTGTTTGTGGTCATCATTGGGGCTTATAATAGAATCTAAAGTTCTTTTCCCTTTTACTGACCCTTCGTTTAGCCCGCTTCCGCCTGGTGTGGTGGGATCCGCGGTAGTCATTGGCCTTTCGTAGACAGTTGCATCACTATCGCTAGCGTTACTATTTTCTATGTCCGAACAAGGGTCACTATCACTTGATGGGGACCGTATGTAGGCCCGACGAGGAATAGAATCCCTTTTTGAACTATCAACTCCGGTCGGTTGCTGACCATTTGCCGATTCTGCAGCCTCCACGACCTTTTTTTTATCAAAATCATAAGAAAAAATCTGGTTGTCTATGTAAATTATTGTACCACGCAATTTCAATGCTCTGTTTTCGCTTATAGCTTGGGTTATCAGGGGTCTTAATGCTTTTCGGGCCTCCCGTTCCTCTGGTGTATAGTCTGGGGTGACTGAAATCCCATTTCTTTTAAACAGATTAGCATTACGTAGGACAGCATCACGAGTCATTTTGGTTATGAATTTAACAAGGATAGGGCGGGGGTTCGAGGGTCCTCTCAGTCGAAGAGCATCTCGTATTTCATTTTTTGATAGTGAAAGGTTGGGCACAGAATTGTTAATACATACTATAATGTCCTCACTTAGTTTAGAGTTCGGATTATTTGGATGCGGTATCCCTTAGAACATAAGATTGGTTTGTTTTAGTTCCTTTTCCAATCTGAAATTTCTCTTACGTGACTCCTTTAATTCACTCTTAATTTCTGCGATTTCTTGGGATGTCTTTACTTGATTTATGGCAAAGTCCTGCAACTTAGATTCTATCCCTGCCAAAATTGATTGTGCATTTTGAATGCTTTTCGTGAGTTGTGGAATATTTGAAACTGCTTTTTTTATTTCCCCTAAAGTCTGGGCAATGTCCTGATCTCCCAACATAACTATCAAAAGACGTAAAACGAAAACCTACTCACAAGGGGGGCTATTTCGTAAACACGTACGGCCCCCCAGTTTCCAACAGTGCAAGTGTTCTAAATTTTTCTTCAAATGCCAAATCCAATCCAGTCAAAAAAATACAATCCCAGGTAATTGATTCAGGTAATTGCGTAAGATTTAATCCTTTACAAAATATATTTGACCTTCACTGGCGAATGCTGAATGAGAAATGGTATATGACAGGTTTTACCTTAATTTTCAATTTTCAGTTTCTTTTTCTCTGGCTTTATTTCTGTAAATGTAATTCCTGTTATTTGAGTTGAATGTTAAGCCATATCAATGTTTTTTTTCTAAAAATTTTGGAAATGTATTTGAGTATATTTAAAACTATAAATTGGGATTAAGCAAAGTTCTGAAGCTGAAAATGATTTTGTTGTACTTCATTTAAGCAGAAGTTCTATTTTGCTAGGTTTCACTTTTATAACACAGATTTTTAAATGTCAGGACCATCTAGAGGGAGATGGATTGGAGGTAGTTATTTCAAAATACCTTCCTGGGACATACTTTAGCCTGTAGACTCAACCCTGAAAGTTTTATTTTCCTACCCTAACCCCTTTCTAAGATAGCCAAAAGTAGCTAAAGTAGAATCATACCCAAAGAAAAGTAATAACCCAGGCCTACCATTAAATTCATTATTCTATGGTCTTAACATTTATCAGTTTTTTTTTTCCTGACTGTATACTCTGCTCCCCACACATCTGATTTTCCCATATATAGTAATACCTTTTAAAAATTCTAGTCTAGGGGCTTCTAGTTATCTTGAAAAGTGGTTTAGTTTGTTAAATGAAATCAAGGGCAAAGATGTACCCTCTGAAAGTATTGCCAAGCAACTATGTCAAGCCTTGTCTTTTTTCTAAGGCTTAGAAGAGTATTAGTCCACTGTTTGGCCTAAGGTCTACTCAAAAGAAAACACAGAAACTTTATGAACAATTTTTGTTATATAAGTATTAAAAGCAATTCACTTATCTTACCTTCAATTCCCTCCAAATGTACAAATAATAACCCAAATCCAATATTTTTCCATGAATTTTCCCATTCCTGTGCTTTTTAAATGGTGCTTTTTGCCATTAAATCCATTTGAACAAAAATTGATAAATACACGAGAAACATTTAATTTGGGGTTATTTATTTACACATAGGGCAGGTTTAAATAGAAGAATTTTTAGCTAGTAGTGATATAACTTTTTTTAGGATTTTGTATTTTAGATTTTCAATGTTTACCATTGACTGCTCAACTATAGACTAACACCCCAAGCTGTTTAAAAAGGGGAGGCAACCTAGGCATTTGCTCTGGATGCCTTAGCTAGGAGGACATCTGGGAGGCTCCCCATTTTATCACTGATCAATTTTTTCATTGTGATTTTTTTTTTTTTTTCTTATATTTGACTTCAGAGGTGGGCTCTGTGATAATTTTGCTTGAGGCTCCACCAACCCTAGAAACAGCTCTGCTATTAACCTTACAAGAATGTACAGACCTACAAAACAGGTCTATACCAATCTAAATTCTGAAAAAATGTTTTGTCTGTTCTCTGTTTCTTTGATTTTGGGTTTTATAATGCCATTCCAGCTGTTTTAGTAGAAATAAACTTAGCTTTATGAAGAATTCTTGAGAATTTTTAGACATGATAAGGGTTTTGGTGTCAAGATGCAATTAGGGTTCTTGAGAAGGAAACAATTCTAACTTCAGAATATACAGAAAAATTGTAGTTAACACATTTTGAAGCTGCCTATACTCAAATTCAACCCCCTCCTCTAATTTGCAAATATGCAGCCCAAATTATAGGGTTTCCATGTATTTTGCCATGCATCACTCATCTTTTAACTGGATTCCCTTAAATCAAATCAATGCTGATTAAATCAAGAAATAGAAACACATGAACAAAATATGCATTGATCTATATATTTGCACATTAAGGCAGGGGGGTTAGTGTTGGTAAGGTATAGTTTAAGCAGCTACAAAGTGTACAAACTAAAATTAATCTACATATTTTGAAGTAATTATCGTTTTTCTGCTTCCCAAGAGCACCATTTGTGCATTAATACAAAAATTTAACGAACAATCTTACAGATTTTAAACCTTTGTGAATTATGATTGAGTGGAGGTGTGAGGCCCAAAACAATTTTCCTGTGCTTCATTTGAGTAAATATATTTTGCATGATTTGTATGCTATTGAATGTTACAAGTATTTTTAAAGGTAACTAGAAAAAAGTATATACTAGAATTTACCTTAATTGAATCTTGTGTTACAGTAAGACATTTTGTTTATGTTCCTATTGTTTAAATTCAGTGAAATTTAGTTTGGTAACATTGCTCAGCTACCAATCTTCTGAAATAAACATTGTAGGCTAAAATAGAAAGAGAAGAATCAAGCTCAGTGGTTTGTCTCTTCAGGCTAAAACACTGCAATTCTGAAAACTATTTTTAAGGATGCCAAAATACTTTCATCATTCCTAAAAGTACTTTAATTTACCCCCCCCCCATAATGGTTAAATTTTAGCCCAACTTAAATATTCTCCCAGAATTTTTCATGTGACTCTTGTGTTCAAATTAACACAATGGCAACCAAGCAGAGTGACAGGAAGAATCAGCAAACAGGCAACAGCTAAGTTCAGAGAGAATACATAAATTGGGCTGAATATATTTGGCCATAAAAGTATGGGGAAGGGAATAAATTGAAGTATCTTTGGGAGTGAAATAACTATCTAAAAAGGTAAAGTAGTTTTCAGAATTAATGAAATCTAACAATGATATTTCTTTTTCTTTTATGATGTTTCATTCAGAAGAATTGTAAATCTGCACTGTTACCCCTTTAGTTTTGTTGGATTAAATGGAATTAGGATAAAATGTTTTTTTTAATGATTTAAAAAAGTGGGTAATATAAGAAGGAAACTGTCAATCTGATGTATAGAAACATCCTGCATTAGCATGAAAGAGTGACTGCCATTCCTTCTTCAACTCCTTTTATTTACATCCATGCCAAATTTTTCACTATCACTCATCAAATTGGTAATAAACTAAAACTCAGCTCTCAGGTGGAGAAGTCTGTTGCTGGTGCTAGTTCAACTATTGAGAGGATCTTCAAGCTATTGAGGGCTAATATTCTCCCCGCATTATTCCCTACTGTTGGTACCAATTCAAGAACTAGAGGTCATTATCTGAAACTTGTCAAACAGTACCACTTCTAGAGTTTGTACTCAATTCTTCTCAACACGTGTTGTCAATAATTGGAAAAAACTATCTAATGAAACAGTTACTGCTGAATCTGTTGATGTTTTTAAACAAAGGCTAGATGCTGAATGGTCCTCCAGAGAGTGTAAGCTCAATTTGGGTGCTACTGAAGATGCAACTGCACCTGGTCAACAGTGAGCCTCCATACAACTAGTCATCATTCCAGAGTTCTACAAGGAGAAATCCTTAGATTGCTCATAGCTGCAATTTAAGGTAATACTTCTCAACACATATTGTCAATAATTGGAACAAAATATCTTATGAAGCATTTACTGCTGAACCCATTAAAGTTTAAATGAAGGCTAGATGCTGAGTGGTCCTCTAGAGAGTGTAAACTCAATTGGCATGCTATCAAAAATGGAACAGCATCTGTTTGCCAGTGAACCTGCATACAATTAGTCATCATTCATGTTTTCTAAGGGGACTTTTTGGTGAAATCTTGTTTTAAGGAGATGCACCAGCCCCTTTCTTTTTTATATGCATGTAATTGTTGATCTATTTTTGGAAAAGAAGAGGGCTGTCACCTCACAACACCTATGTTAAAGGTCTAGTTCAAACATAGGAGGGAAGATAGTGCCCTCATCTACTATCAGCAATGAATTAACTTTACGCTGATGATTTAAAGCTTCTTGGACCAGCTTTATCATGTTAAGATCATGCCCTTCTACAAAATAATCTTGGACTGCTTGGTCAATGGCTGAGGCTTGGATTGTTGAATTCAATGTTGCCATATACTCTATCTTTCATTTTGGCAAAACAGATCTTTGTTGCTCTTATTTTCTCTCAGGCCACTCAATCTCCTGTAAATAACAAGTTAGTCACCATTAATAATGAACAAAAAATCTTTACCCATGCTAGGAAGTTGGCTGCTGGTGCTAGTTCAACTCTGATGCTGATTAAGCACACCCTTTCCACTAATTCCCCAGAAGTCATCATTCTGCTTATGAGGGACTTGCTTGTCCCAGGATTGAAATTGGAATGTCTCTAGCCCCCCATATTTTAAAAAGACACCAGTTAAGATGCGCAGAAACATGCCACTAAAGTGATATCTTGCCTGCAGGAGGGTTCCTACCCTGCAAGACTTGCTAAGCTGAAACCCCCAACACTTGTATTTTGGAGAAATAGCAGTGATGACATTCTAACCTATAAGTCAATGAATGCTAATAATCTCTCAGCATTATTTCCTGTTGTTGGTCCTAATTCAAAAACCAGGGGTCATTAACTGACTTTATCAAACAAAGGCTGGATGTTGAGTGGTCCTCAAGGGAGTGTAGACTTGACTGGGAAGCTACTGATCATGCATCTGCACCTGGTCACTAAACTACAATGCTCTACTCATCATTGTTCTCAGACTGCTGATCAGAGCAAAATGATGAAAGATGTTTGCACAAAAACAACCAAAGATATAAGATCTGTGTTCAAAGATTTCACTTTTAAGCGTTTCCTGAGAAAAGATGTAAGATCTTAGCACATTGATGAGTGAAAAACGCCCCTAATATAACCTTTAGTTAGTTTTAGTTTTAGTGACGTTTTTTGGTGATTAATCATCATAAATTATGTTCTAGACAAGGAATGTATTTTTAAAAATTGAAAACGTTGGTAACAGGATTAAATCAAATCAGTTTGAGTAACCCACAAATTACAAGTTTGTGGCTATTTTACAAAGTTAGGGAAACTGACTTAAAAGCTTATTTAAAGAATCATGTTGAGCAGCTGTTGTAGGGTGTTATTGACAGATTATACAAATTTTAATTCCTCCATTACATACAATTGATTTAAATGCATGTAATTAGCCTAGCATGACCATCTATAAAGTTGGTATTTTTTATGTAATTCAGGGAAAACTAATCGAGGGGCTTTTTGCTATTCTGGAAAGTATATCAGTTATGAAATTGATACTTATAGGTATGCATTCAGAGTCTAAATTATGGTTTGGGAAGGTGATTTCAGTTTCCACTCTATTCCTTCCCTTTTCCCAATACAAAAGAAATTTGCTTAGAAGACAGGTTTGGGCTATCCTTTTAGCCTGTGATAAACTAAGCAATGTTTTTTTTTGAAATTTTAGTTTAAGTCAGCTTTTCTTTGATTTCTGGGTTCTAGCCTAGAAAAAACAAGGTACTTATGCATTATAACTAAACCAGTGCGATAGACTGTACAAGGAAACCAGACAAATGGGTATTTGCTAGATAAATTGATGGCAAAGTGCGGTTTTTTATTGAGTTTACAATATATAAATTATTGTTTTTGGGGTTTAAGGAGGGGGAAAGGTACTTAGGTTAGGTTAAGTATTTAATATATACTATGCTAAAAAAAAAAATCAATAATACATTGTGCCAACATCGTTATTTACTTAGTCAGCGCGATTGCACTGCCTAGGATATTTGATTTTTGAAGCATGTCCAATTTCTAATCCCGATTGTCTACTAATAACCTTATATGACATAGTAAGTTGCGTAACGTAATATCTAACACCGATTGTGTACTAATAACCGCGTATGACGTAATGAGTGACGTAAAAATTGAAAAAATCAATTTTTATTTATTTTAGTTTTCAGTTTAGAATCGCTAAAGTTATTATGTAGACTTAAAAAATACTTTTGGTATCTGAGCAATAATTTTAATCTTTTAATTAAAACTAGAAAAATACTGGAAAATTTTAAAATTATCAAACAGTTTGTGGTAACGAACTGTAAGTAAGGAACGACCCAGCTCAATGGTAACCGAAACTCTAAAAACCGGAATTTTGATACCAATAGATACATCAAAAGAATCAGATTTTAATTCTGTTTTCAAATATATAAGTTTCATCAAGCTTAATCTTACCCATCAAAAGTTACGCGCCTGAGGAAATTTGGCTGATTTTCGAAAAAAGGGGGAAAGACCCCCTAAAAGTTACAGAACCTCAATGAAAATCACACCATCATATTCAGCGTACCAGAGAACCCTACTTTAGAGGTTTCAAGCTCCTATCTACAAAAATGTGGAATTTTTCATTTTTTGCCAGTAGAAAGATCAGGGATGCCTGCTTTTTTTTTTCTTTTTTTTTTTTTTTTTTTTTTTCAGGGGTGATTGTGTTGACCCAGTGGTCCTAGAATATCGTGGGAGGGATCATTGGTACGGAAATTAAAAGTTCTAGTGCCCTTTTTAAGTGACCAAAAAAATGGAGGGCAACTAGGCCCCCTCCCACGCTCATTTTTTTCCCAAAGTCACCCGATCAAAATTTTGATATAGCCATTATGCTCAGCATGGTCGAAAATATTATAAAAATGTTTTTTAGGATGACTTAATCCCCCAAAGTCCCTGGGGGGAGGGCTGAAAGTTATGAACTTTACTCAATGTTAACATATAGTATTGGTTATTGGGAAGTATACAGACGTTTTCAGGGGGATTTTCTCTAGTAGGTGGGGGGGGGGGGTTTCGGGGGCTATATGGGAGGATCTTTCCATGGGGGAAGGGACACTGCTATGAAGGGGGCGCCAGATTTCCCAGCATTATTAAAGAAAAAGATCAGAAATTAAATAAAACAAAAACAAGTTTTTCAAGTATTGGAAAAAAATTCGAACTTTAGCTTAAAGAGCAGGGTATTGACTAGGGGGCGAACCCCCTAATATACGTGTTAAAAATTTATGAATATAGAAGTTCGTTACGTAAGTTAATTCGTAAGTTGCATATATTTATTACTAATAAAAACGTTCGTAAATAAAATTAAACAAGTTTCGAGAAAGCCATTTAACCAAATAAAAGTACAATTAATGTGCAAATTTTGTTTTAATTATTCCTGTACGGTGAGCCAAAATCAAAACTGCATTAATTCAAAAACGTTCAAAAATTAAATAAAAAAAACAAGTTTTTTTACCTGAAAGTAAGGAACGACGTCAAAACTTAAAACGAACAGAAATTGTTTCATTTATTAAAGGGACTGTCCCCTCCTCAACGCCTGGCTCTTTACGCTAAAGTTTGACTTTCTCACAACTTTATTTCTTTTAAACAATAAAAAAACTTTAGCGTAAAGAGCGAGGCGTTGAGGAGGGGACAGCCCCCTTCATACGGAATAATACGGAATACGGAATAATTTCTGTTTGTTTTAAGTTTTAACGTCGTTCCCTACTTTCAGTTGAAAAAACTTGTTTTTTTATTTAATATAATAAAGAACAAATATAAAGTTATACTAATCACATTATTGAAACTGATTTTCTTTTCAGGCCAACAGCAAATATGAGTGAAATTTTATCTTCAGACGTAATTTCGGAGATGGCAGGAGGTTTAGTGCAAAATGCCGTATTACTCGGGTTTCGAGATGACGAGAGCGATTTTGAGGAAGTGAGAAAAAGCTTATTTCAGCTAAGTGGTTCTTTTCGACTTCGTGTACCATTAATGCATAAAATTATACATTTTACAGACAATTCAGAAAACATTGGGGAATTGGGAAAAAACGTTAAAGAGGAAAAAGGGAAAAAATGGAGCATTGACCTTGATGCGGGTTGTTATGTGATGTCAGCTGGGATTGAAGCCGGTTATGAAGACAATTATCAAAACAATAATAAAAACAAATCTATCATAAGCATAGAACATAAAATGCATGGTACTGCCGTTGTCTTGGGATGTTTTGATATCCCTCCAAGCCAAAAACAACTCTCTCTTGAGGCTAAAGACTGTCTACAACTTTTAAAGACACGGGAAGACGCCAAAGAATTTCTTAATAACTTTGGTTCACATTATTCTGAAGATCGCTACCATTACGGAGGAATAAATATTTTCTATGAAAAGCAGATCACAGAAGAGTCTTCAGTTGGAAATGCTATTGCTGACAACTCAAAAATTTCAGTCCATACCAAATTGCAGACCCCTAGTCAAATCCCTGTGCAAGTCAAATCTAAATTAGGCTGTGAAAAAAATGCTCTAGAATCTTCATCAGAACAACACAGTAAAAGAACGCACTCCTCAAAAACTCGAAGTTATGTAAACTTTGATGAATCCCAGATAAAAGAGTACGAAGAAAAAATTGCACAAAATCCAAAGTTGGCAAAAATTATAAGTCGTGGTCCAATGGACAAGCTAATTCCGGTCTGAGAATACTGGTATATAAAGAAATACTACCCTGACCAGGCCAAGATCTTAAGGAAAGCTTGGATCATGGAAGTGAAATCCAACTCCGAGTTTATTCGGTCATTAAAGACAAAGTTTCAAGATCAGATTTCAACAGAACAGGTGCGAGCAAGTATGAACAGGTATGATCGAAGTGTAAAAGAGTTGGAAACAAACTGTTTGCAACAATAACAGAGTGTTATTGACAAAGTAGGACTACCATTTAGTCTTTGTCAAAGTGCTGTTTTTTTGGTTTTTTTTTGTTCTGCAAAAAGATCTGTTATTTTAATGGTTGACATTTGAGGTGCTTTGTATAAAATGTGTTGACACATTCAAGTTATGCCCGTTTTATGTTGGATCATCGCACACTAGACGATAATGTTTTTTTCCTCAGTGAAAGTGAATCTCTTTAGAAAATCAGCAACAAACGTAATGCCTTTCTGTCTTTTGTTTCTTTGACTCTGTGATCTCAATGGAGTGATCATCACGGTGTCAGTGCACGGATTATCGACACCCCCTGCCCGGATTTGGACTCTGATTATGCATTTTTTTTTTTTCAGTTCCACTTTTGGTGTCTTGCGTTTTGGCCAGAAGTTTTAGATATGACAACACTGTGCAAAAGTCTTAAATTTAAGTCTTCTGGGTGCGTTTAGTCTTTCTATTTGTGGCTAAGATTTCAGTCTTACCTTATTTGGTAGCTTTTACTCCAATTCGGGAACAATTGTCTAATATGTATTCTGCTTAAGATAACTGATAGTCAATTTTTATTTTTAGTTTTATATAGTGCCAGGGCAAGAATTGTTGGTTTAAGCTACAGTAATGTTAAATATTTTATTTGTAGCTAAACATGAAGTTGGACATAAGCAAATATCGTATTTGTATAATTTTCTTTTGAAGGAAAACGATGCTCAAATTTAAGAGCCTCAAACTCAGATAGTAATTTATCTCGTTTATAGGGGGAGACATGAAACCTCTATTGGCTGTTATATGATATTTTTCTTTTATATGCCATATCCAAAATGGCGCTGTAACGTAGAAGAGTGATTTCTGTTTTCCTAAATTGCCAAGTTTTAAGTGTAGGTTGTGGGCCAGTGTTACCAGGTGATTCCCCTCTTGCTGATTTCACATGTCCTGGAACCCTGCCAGTAAGTTTTAGTCTTCAATTGCTTCACCTTATTTTATATTTCCACCTGAAATTCATTCGTAATGTGTCTAAGCTTTATTTGATGTTTTCTTTTTATTGTCATTATTGACCTTGTGCTGCTTTTTTAAAAGCTAGGATCAGAGAAAGGTTGGGAAACAGAAGGGCTTTGATGCTGCTGTTGAGAATAGGATGTTCTGAGTCTGAATATCATGGGTTCGGAAATGTTGACTCGAAGACGGTAAAGAATCAACTAAGTGAGTTTAGAAAGTAATGTTTGAAAAACCAATAAAAATGGTGACTTTTTAATATAATGATATATTTAAGATCGAACTGCTTGTATATAAATTGCACTGACAGGCACGTACTCAATCTTTGCTTTCAGGGGGGGGTGGGAGTATCTTTCGAGAATATCGTAAATAATCCTCAGGTTTGTTAGTAACTCAGCCTTCCTGTGTGTGTGTCCATGCTAATGTTTGTCTAGAACTGGTAAGAAAATATTGAGTGATTATCCTTTTTAGAATTATCATGATTTAGTTATCGATTAATTATCGAATTTATCCTATTTCCTGGTATTGACTTGATTTAGACCTTTTTAAGAAGGAATCCCGTCTAGAGGCCCTCTTGATCGTGTAATTTTAGCCAGAAATAAGTATTTAAAGACAAACTACCTTTTTGATGAATTGGGGACACCGCAAAAAGGTTTCTTTCTAAATGCAGACAGTGTTATTCTTTTCCTTCTTACATGATGCTCACGTGATCTTTAGTTCCTGCCAGAACTGTGACGTTGGTCTTGATTAGCTTAAGTCTCCTTTTTTTCTAAAAACAAAAGGGAATAGCTTTAATTTTAAGTTGAGCTTTCCTGACAGCTAAAGCTTTTCTGGCAAAAAAAATAAAATAGTCAGAAATCCGTTTTTTGCTGCCTGATAAAAATTGAATGTGGTTGCTGGTTGGAGCTTATATGTTTGTATATAGTCACTATAACTTTGCTTTCCCTAATGTATATGACAACACAGGTATGACAGTGTTGCCACGTTATTACACCCCTTATCAAAATTATAGTTTAGTCACTATTGATGTATTGCTATTATTGCCAATTTTTGGATATCATTGAAGGTCTTTACTTATGTTAGCATCTTAAAATAAGAAGTAGTACTAAATAAATTTAGTATGTCAACCATAATTTGGGCTTTTATGCATACATATGCTCGTTATTGCTCCGGCCAATTCACTCCATGCATTTTTCTTGATGAGATTTTAAGTTTAAATGTTTTCTTTTTTTCTATTATTTGTCTTTAGCAGAAGAAAATGACAGTTTTTTAATCGTTTGAATATTTACATGAAAATCTGAATATTAACTCAATTTCATCAATGAAATATAGTTTAACTGCTTCATTTGGAAAATTAGCTTTCAAAGAAACTCTTTACAGTGTATTCTTTTCTTCTGAAATCGTTGTTGCGGCAAGGGGTTGTGCCTCACCTTTTTTTCAAAGTTTTTTTTTCGAATCTTGTGGTGCATAATATACATTAAACAACTCAAAATTGTATCTGTATTATGTACTGAACATAGTATTACCAAATAGTCTAACATGTGTAAAATAGCGCAGCCTTAAAACCAAAAAATTCCTAAAAGTACCATTTTTTAAAGCAGTATTTGCATATGTCCAAATGGCAAAAAAGAAATGCCCAAATGTCGCAGATGCACCCTATCTGGGAACACTGACTAGAGATACTATTTAGAGAATTAGATGAATGTAACACTTCTTAGCTCCGTTTACGACCATGCAGAAGTCATTTCTTTAGACGTCAAATCTTTATGCTTGCTATGTTTGCAAGCACTGTGCATCTACTTAAGCAAAATGCCCCTTAATTTTTCGGTCAACCACAAATACTGTAATTTGCTGACATATCTAATTTTCCTTCAACAGAAAAAACAGAAGTTACTCTTAAATAGATTCTGATAAGATGTGCTTGCCAAACGTATGCTCCTCTGGAGTGAAAAGATCAAGATATCATTGTGCCGAAAACCCCGTCTATTCAATCCCATTTTGACAGCAAAGTTAATTTACGTGAATAATTCTTTGGCGTCTTCCCGTGTCTTTAAAAGTTGTAGCGCACCTGTTCTGTTGCACCTGTTCTTGCTCGCACCTGTTCTGTTGAAATCTGATCTTGAAACTTTGTCTTTAATGACCGAATAAACTCGGAGTTGGATTTCACTTCCATGATCCAAGCTTTCCTTAAGATCTTGGCCTGGTCAGGGTAGTATTTCTTTATATACCAGTATTCTCAGACCGGAATTAGCTTGTCCATTGGACCACGACTTATAATTTTTGCCAACTTTGGATTTTGTGCAATTTTTTCTTCGTACTCTTTTATCTGGGATTCATCAAAGTTTACATAACTTCGAGTTTTTGAGGAGTGCGTTCTTTTACTGTGTTGTTCTGATGAAGATTCTAGAGCATTTTTTTCACAGCCTAATTTAGATTTGACTTGCACAGGGATTTGACTAGGGGTCTGCAATTTGGTATGGACTGAAATTTTTGAGTTGTCAGCAATAGCATTTCCAACTGAGGACTCTTCTTTGATCTTCTTTTCATAGAAAATATTGATTCCTCCGTAATGGTAGCAATCTTCTGAATAATGTGAACCAAAGTTATGAAGAAATTCTTTGGCGTCTTCCCGTGTCTTTAGAAGTTGTAGACAGTCTTGAGCCTCAAGAGAGAGTTGTTTTTGGCTTGGTGGGATATCAAAACTTCCTAAGACAGTGGCAGTACCACGCATTTTATGTTCTATGCTTATGATACATTTGTTTTTATAATTGTTTTGATTAATGTCTTCATAACCGGCTTCAATCCCAGCTGACATGACATAACAACCAGCATCAAGGTCAATGCTCCATTTTTTCCCTTTTTCCTCTTTGACCTTTTTGCCCAATTCCCTAATATTTTCTGAACTCTCTGAAAAATATATAGTTTTTTTCATTGATGGTGCACGTAGTTGAAAAGAGCCACTTAGCTCAAATAAGCTTTTTCTCACCTCCTCGAAATCGCTCTCATCATTTTGAAATCCAAGTAATACGGCATTTTGCACTAAACCCCCTGCCATCTGCGAAATTACGTCTGAAGATACATTTATTTCACTCATATTTGCTGTTGGCCTGAAAAGAAAATCAGTTTCAATAATGTGATTAGTATAACTTTATATTTGTTCCTTATTATATTAAATCCATGCTAATGTTTGTCTAGAACTGGTAAGAAAATATTGAGTGATTATCCTTTTTAGAATTATCTTGATTTAGTTTGAGCTTTCATGATTAAGCTGAGCTTTCCTGACAGCTGAAGCTTTTCTGGCAAAAAATAAAGTCAGAAATCCGTTTTTTGCTGCCTGATAAAAATTGAATGTGGTTGCTGGTTGGAGCTTATATGTTTGTATATAGTCACTATAACCTTGCTTTCCCTAATGTATATGACAACACATGGTATGACAGTGTTGCCACGTTATTACACTCCCTTATCAAAATTATAGTTTAGTCACTATTGTTGTATTGCTATTATTGCCAATTTTTGGATATCTTTGAAGGTCTTTACTTAAGTTAGCATCTTAAATTAAGAAGTAGTACTAAATAAATTTAGTCTGTCAACTATAATTTGGGCTTTTATGCATGCATATGCTCGTTATTGCTCCGGCCAATTCACTCCATTTATTTTTCTTGATGAGATTTTAAGTTTAAATGTTTTCTTTTTGTCTATTATTTGTCCTTAGCAGAAGAAAATGACAGTTTTTTAGTCGTTTGAATATTTACATGAAAATCTGAATATTAACTCAATTTCATCAATGAATTATAGTTTAACTGCTTCATTTGGAAAATTAGCTTTCAAAGAAACTCTTTACAGTGTATTCTTTTCTTCTGAAATCGTTGTTGCGGCAAGGGGTTGTGCCTCACCTTTTTTTCAAAGTTTTTTTTTCGAATCTTGTGGTGCATAATATACATTAAACAACTCAAAATTGTATCTGTATTATGTACTGCACATAGTATTACCAAATAGTCTAACATGTGTAAAATAGCGCAGCCTTAAAACCAAAAAATTCCTAAAAGTACCATTTTTTTAAGCAGTATTTGCATATGTCCAAACGGCAAAAAAGAAATGCCCAAATGTCGCAGATGCACCCTATCTGGGAACACTGACTAGAGATACTATTTAGAGAATTAGATGAATGTAACACTTCTTAGCTCCGTTTACGACCATGCAGAAGTCATTTCTTTAGACGTCAAATCTTTATGCTTGCTATGTTTGCAAGCACTGTGCATCTAGTTAAGCAAAATGCCCCTTAATTTTTCGGTCAACCACAAATACTGTAATTTGCTGACATATCTAATTTTCCTTCAACAGAAAAAACGGAAGTTACTCTTAGAAATAGATTCTGATAAGGTGTGCTTGCCAAACGTTTGCTCCTCTGGAGTGAAAAGATCGAGATATCATTGTGCCGAAAACCCCGTCTATTCAATCCCATTTTGACAGCAAAGTTAATTTACGTGTGTAATTCGAAAATTGGAAGACATGGTCAATGTATTGTGATCTAACCCCCCCCCCCCCAAGAGTTAAAATTTTGCAACTCTAGCACCTTTTTATAAAGGTTCTCGGAGGAAGATTTTTAATTTCCTCTATTAGATAAATACATACAGAATTTCTATATAACAAATAGAATTGCAGCTTATTTAGGTCTGACGCACAAGAAGCAAATAATTAAATTGATAGGTTTGAATAAGCACTATTACAGCCAACTTAATGATTGCAATTGTCTGTTGAACATATAAAATTACAATACGCTAATTGAACACAGGGCAAGAAGCTAAGATTTACCTTTCCATACATGTGATATACTACCCTTGTCAAACAGCTGAACAAACTTGGGATTTCTTAATATTTTTGAAAATATTATTTATAAAATCTAAACGTAATAGCAGTGAAATATGCATGTTGGAAACTTTGTGTGTGTTTCATCTGTTTCTGTTTAGGGTTGTGCCTTTATCAGTTTGTCTTAGTCAGTTCCGAATCCCCATAGCCTTGTTGAAGCGTTCAACCACCAATAAAAAAATACTATGAGAAAAAAAAATGATGGGCTTCTTAAATGTTTTCTCCATCTCCCTACTTTATATCATTTGAATACTAAAGTGCCACTATAAATTTGCTCGTGTCGTGATTTTGTTTTTTTCTGTGCACCAAATTCGTGTTGATTTTAAAAATTTGCGCTTTCAAATTCTTGACCTGGTGAGCCACTTCACTCATCTATAAATGGTCACAGACAATTGTATGTGTGTTTTTTTTTTATCACGTATTAAGACATGGGTTTTAACTGATGCTCTGTTTGTTTCTTTGACTATAACATGTAATTGTTGTTGGCTGCAGTTCCTGGGGCTATGAAACTTAGGCTGTGAAGGGGCTATGGCTGCAGTTCCTGGGGCTATGCTACGACCATTTTAAATGGTTAACGAAGAAAACGGAAAAAGGGACCAAGAAAGGATGCACAAGTTTTCCTCTTTTTATCTAGGTCGTAAATTATTGATTTGTTCCAAAAGAATGTCCTGCAAATCGGCCTAAACATCCATTATACTCAATAGGAAAAACTCGCATTATTTAAAACATAAAGTTATATTAAGAAGACAGAATGGATAGCCTGTCGCCGAAAAACTTGTAGAAATTCTTCTAAATAGATACCAGAGAAAAATTCTTCGTAGTACTTTTGTTAAAAAAAAGTAACCTTAACCGTAAATTATGCCATAAACAGAATGAAAACCAGACTGCTTATGCTCATCGTAAAGACTACTTGTAAAAGCGAAACTATTATATTAATTCAAGTCGAAACTGATAAGCGAACTCGTTTAAAAACCTTCGGATAATTTTGATAAAGAAAAACATATCTTTTATAGTTTTGATGCTCGAATAAATTGTAAGTCAGTAAGTTTAAGATCAATGTACAATATAACGTAGCTTACCTCTGCACAGTTTGGGAGAAAATAAAGGTGAAATATCTGATTTTCTCGACAGAGACAACAGAATTTCTGTTGAACAAATAATTTTGGTGATCACTTACATTTGTTTAAAGACGTTTTGTATCAGAGGATATGTAAGATTATAAAATATCCCAATATGTTATTAAATATAAAAATATACTACTGAAGCAAATAATTTCTTAGACCACACTGCTTTTCCATTTACAAACGAAAAATTAAACAAGAAAAACGGGTTTTAATTTCTATAAAGCAGTGAAAATAAATTAAATAAACACTTAATTAAACAAAAATACTCCGAATCTTTCGGCCCCACATTCAGGAGCCTTTCTCAACGGAAAAAAATTTAAACAAAACAAAAAAAAAATTCGTTTTTAAAAACCTTAACTGAACATCAACATAAACACATACTAAACAAACAAAAGAAAAATATAAATAAATAGGAAAACAAAGCTCACATATTAAATAAACACTTCCATTCACTGGCGTTATAACAAAATCGAATGTTTATATTGATTGACACATGCCCTCTCTCAGTACATAAATGGAAATCTATCAAAAAATGAACATATATTTATACCTAAACTAAAACATTAAAGGTCAGCTAACCCCCTGCCCATAACCCCTACTTAGATCTCACAAGTTCATCACCCAATGTTTGAATTATAAATTGAACGGATTCGTTTGCTTGCTGGTTTAGCTGCAGTTCGTTTACCTTTTGCAGCATTTAACCCAGTCTGACCTTTGTCCGCAAGGTCATCTTTCGTTTCAGAACTATTATTAAAATCAGTACTGGTTGAAAATCTTACCTGCTTTTTAATTAAACTATTATAAATCGAATTGATCCTAAAATCCCCTTCATCTCTATTTATACTAATACCCCCATATATTAACTTTTTTATTTATATAATTTCCCTGAAGCTTTGTAAAAGCCCTACAGACGTATCTACTATTTTTGTTTGATCAAATAAAATACTGTGATGAGGAAAATAATAAACATGTTCTGCAATAGCTGACTCAAACGTTTCTGGTTTTATATTTTGTTTTAGAGAGTAATCTATGGCATTCTTGTGTTGCTGTAGCCTATTTTCTAAAATCTTTTGCGTTCTTCCCACATAAAATTTACCACAAGAGCATGGAATTTTGTATACTCCCTTTTGCAAATTTCTCGGCACCTTGTCTTTCCCTTTATTTAACAAAGAGCTTATCGTTTGTCCTGATTTAAATGCTGTTTTTATATTATGTTTTTTAATTCTCTTCTTAATTTTTGTGACAATATTGGGATAAAAGGCAAAGTTATGTAATTTGTTTCTTGATTTGACCCATCTTCTAATATTTTTGGTTCCGTCAATTTTTGTTTTCCTTTTTTCAATTATTTGAGAAATCTTATTTTCAGGATAGCCATTACCTACTAGAATATCCTTAATAAAAATTAGTTCATTGCTTATGTATTCTGGTGATGCTAATTTTAATACCCTATCAACTAAAGAAATAACCACATCCCTTATTCCCTGAATCGGATGATTTGAGGCGAAAGACAAGTAACGATTGTTATTAGTCGGTTTGCGGTAAATTGAAAACGCTAGTTCGTTATTATTTCTATGGATCAAAATATCTAGAAAGGGTAACTTATTCTCAATTCCAAATAACTAAAATATCATCCATGTATCTGCCCTAAAATTTAGGGTTCAAAAAATATGTTTCTATAGCTAAATTTTTCGCATACTCTACATAAATATTTGCTAACAACGGACTTAAAGGCCCTCCCATTGCCAATCCTCTAATTTGATGGTAAAAATTATCTCTGAACGTGAAGTAATTAGTATACCTGCTAGTTATTTTGTATAATGCCTGGTTATGGGCCGGGGGTTAGCTGACCTTTAATGTTTTAGTTTAGGTATAAATATATTTTCATTTTTTGATAGATTTCCATTTATATACTGAGAGAGGGCGTGTGTCAATCAATATAAACATTCGATTTTGTTATGACGCCAGTGAATGGAAGTGTTTATTTAATATATGAGTTTTGTTTTCCCATTTATTTATATTTTTCTTTTGTTTGTTTAGTGTGTGTTTATGTTGATGTTAAATTAAGGTTTTTAAAAAAGATTTTTTTTTTTTTTTTCCGTTGAGAAAGGCTCCTGGATGTGGGGCCGAAATATTCGGAGTATTTTGTTTAATTAAGTGTTTATTTTATTTATTTTCACTGCTTTATATAAGTTAAAACCCGTTTTTCTTGTTTAATTTTTTTGTTATACTACTGAAGCTGTACAAAATATATAGAAACTATAAATACAGTCTCTGATAATATATGCATGTTGTATAGTTCAGTGGTAAATTTGGTTGACCACTTGAATTAGTTTAAATTGTATTGTATTACAGGATATATAAAATTATAAAACATCTTAAATATTCTCGCGTATAGAAATACCAAGCAACTTATTATAATATATAAGAACTATAAAGACAGCTTGTAGTACTATCAACGTTCTATGAAAATATTTTGACGATATATGAATGTTGTATATTTTAGTGGTAATATTGAAAAGTTAGACTCGAGTGATGAGGAAAAAGCTATGTGTTAGTGAAATCATTTATCACCCGGTATGTTGGAAGGATAATCAGAAGAAAGAATCAGTGCAAATCTACTGGTCATGCCTCTTATAGCATCTCGCACAAATCTCAAATGTTATGTTTACGAATACTAATTGAACATAGTTAGGTTTACCTCTAGAGGGCTAGGAACTCTCGCCCATTTAGCAAATATTTTTAAACAGTCTGATTTTTATCAGTTCAAACAATTTTGATCAAAATTAACCAATTTTTATTTACATAAGTTTGTCTGAGTCACAAAAAGTGCTTTAAAATAATCTGCTTCCTTTTTTTTGTTTGTGGTATTCATGAAAGTGATGGAGTAAAAATGGTAGAAGACCAAGATATTGCAAATGTTTCTCACACTTATCTGTATTCCTTACCTCGCCATTGAGTCAGTCTGAGTTAAATTTTGAATATGGTGCTGATTTTTGTGTTATTCGTAGTCATGTCATAGGAATACCACGTATAGGGTCTTTATCAGTCTGAGTGGATTTGTGCTTCAACTTAGGCTTTTTCTGTCAAAATTTTAAGGTTTAAGAAGGTATTTAGCAAAGAGTAGGGGTATTGTATAAGGGTGGTAACTGGTGCTAGTGTAAAAAAAAAACTATCAACGCCATCTTGTGTTTGGTGACACTTAGCATTTTTTCAAGCCGAATAATAATTTTTCTGTCAGGAACTAAGATCAGACACTTTCCAGTGTCGTGTGAACTAAGATCAGATACCAGTGTCGATTTCCACTCTTATAAGTTACCCATACTCTTTGGTGTTTAGGTTGAACCTTGGTAGATTTTGAAGTAGCCTAAATATAGCAAATATTAATCTCTGTTTTATAATTTCTGCATCGTAAAAGGTAGCAGCATATTACTGAAATTTCGTATACATACTTTAAACCTGAATTGATAAATGCGATATTTTAATTACGATTTTATTTTTCGTTATCTCATCTTATGTTTGTCAAGACTAGAATAAACTTCTTTTTCTTCTTTAAACTTATATTACAAAAGTATCACTATTATGTCTATCATTGTGTCCATTTAAATTAAAAAATTGCAAGGGAAACAAACATTAATTGGGAAGTAGCTAGAAAGATCTGCAAATAATCTGGAAATATTCATGCAATCGATTCTGTTCTGATTTAACGTGAAACTTCTTTTAAGATTCTCGCATGTATTTTTTTTTTTTTTTTTTATCATTTCCTATTACTGATACAAGTTTTTTGTTGTGTTAAGCTGCTTGGGGCAGAGACATACTGCAAACACTCCTCCATTCCATCCTGTAAAATTTTTCTGGTTGGCACCTCCCAAAAGATCCAAAAGATATGATGAATTTGATGGCCTCATTTTGAACGAGTTTGTTATGATGTTTTTCTTTGCTTTGTTTTCTAAATGTAGGATTTTTAGTTTTCACAAAACCAAATCGGAATTATTTTCGTTATTGTTCCCAATCCCATTGGACATTCCCAATTTTCCATCAGAACAACTGGTAATTGGAAGAATCACCTAATTGGGTAATTCCCCTCAACGCCGATTTGTTTTAAGAAATTCATGAGCCTCCATCCAAAGAAGTAAGTTTCCTAAGTTTGCCGGACACTTGGTTGACAAAATAGTTCAGTAATCATTAAATATTCCTGTATACGTCGAGTTTCTCTTACATCTCTTGCACAAGCGTAGCTAGAGTTTTCAGCGCCTCAGTACAATTTTGGTTTTTGCGCCCAGGGAGAGCCCTTTCCCATTATCCCCTAGCTACAAAACTGATCCCTTGAATTTTGACTAAATAATAGCCTATCTCACACATAAAAAAAGGCTGTTTTTTGTTTTTTCGTCTCCACCTCGCTAATTTTTTTCATTTACTTTTTTTTTATCAGGATTGCTTGGGTATTACCAAATCAAACTTTTAAGCAACTTAAATTTAGACACAAATAGTTTCAGTGTTTTTGAGGGGGTTTCGATTATATGAATTCTGGCCCTAATACTGTAAATTTGTACATGATTTATTTTCCTAAAGAAAATAAGATTGTAGCAGATATAATTGAAGTTTTGTTTATTAATTTATTATTTGTACATTCGTTTTTAAGAATGCATAGATGGTAAGGGACAAGGCACGCAAATTGCAATTCAAATATAAAGAATTTTATTGCTGATAATCAAAAATGTTTCTGGAAAATATTTTATTTTTAGCTATTTTTGTTTCTATTTATCTTTTTTATTTTGCAATTATTGTTTATTATTATTCCTATTATTATTACAGCTTATTTTATTTGATTTTTTTCATATGCTCAATTAATCTAATCTAGAATTTCATTTATAATACTAAGGAAAGCTATCATACTAATTAACCTAGATTTCAATAGGGAAAACATAAATTAAACTTTAAATATCAGTTAGGTTCATTTGGGGAGGGGGGGGGGAATGATTGAGAACTTACCTATACTATATGTATGTCTCCGGAACTCTCAGCCAATCACTAATATTCAGTACTACAAATAATCGTTTCGCTATAAAAAGGGTACCTGAAGCAAGTATTTCTCATCACACCGATGCAGTTAGTTGGTTTCCAATTCTCATAAGCCAGTACGCGTTGTGCTTTATTTTTTTATTTTACTCGCCTATCTTTGTCCAACGCGCTCTGGTGCTAATAAAATAAACAAGAGCTCAATCTTATAAAAACTTCACCTTTTTTAGCAGGAAGATTTAAAGCATTTCAAATTGCCTTTTAGTTTTACGAGTTCCTATACCCAACTGTTGATTCGTTTCGTTCAGTTGTGAAATGGCTCTTTGAATAACTGTCCTAATCAGTAGTAATAATTTAATATTGTGTTCTAATCTAAAATAACGTGTGTCAAAATATATTTATAAATCAAATCAGACGTGCTTCCAAAATTAGCAAGAATGTAAAGCGTTGGTATAATGGCACAGAAACATTTTCAGATATTTTTCAAAACAATTTATGTCTTTTATTTAATGATAGTTTCTGAATACGAAAGGATTGGTATAAAACATTTGCTTTTAATGGTCAACGGAGGATTGACCATTAGGAAAGCCAGGATGAACAAATTCCAATAAAAATTCATTTATTCGTGTTTCATTCTTATGTTGACCAAACAAGACTCGGTCAATACCTTAATGACAACAGGCCGCTGGCGTCCAGCAATGTTTTCTGAAGAATAGGTAGTTTTTACTGCGTAAATTTAAATACGCTCACAAAACTCTAATGAGAATGTAGAGGTGTGTTTTGGGCTTTTGTTTCCCCTACGTACCTGAGTTTTTCTCTTATTAATATTCAGTTGGGCCTATATGAATAAAAAGTTAAATTTTATTTCAAGGACCATATTTGAGATCCCCTTATATGCCTTACAAATGTAATGAACACTTTTCAGTTCTTTTTTATAGTGTTTGTGGATAGATATCTGATATTTTTCTACTTACCACTAACAAAAAAAAATATAAGTTTCACAAATTACCGTTTTCTTGGTAATTTGGTGTGAAGGGATTGTGCTTTAGACCTTTTTTTAACTTTCTGTTTCAGCTTCTCTAAAATTATGGATTATTAAATGATTTTAAACTAGTTTAAAAATGGATCAATATACAGAGAAGATAATTGTAGTCAAAGTTTACAAAGACGGCCGTTGAAAGTTCGTACACCAGATTAATGCTAGAATCCGGGTCTTTTAACACCAGAAACAAGGTCTGTAAACACCTGAAACCAGATTAAAAATCAGTAGTACTAAGCCCACGGGTGTGTTATAATTAGAATTTGGATTAAAATTTAAATTTTGCCTATTTCCCTGTGTTTACCGATTTATATGAGGTAAGGGGGGGGGGGGGGCAGGTCCTGTTTTTTCTTTCAAGTGTACACAGGGGTTTTTGTCTTGCTTATTAAAGTTAGCATGGAGGCTATGTCCTGCTTATTGGAGAAAATCACATTGAGTCTATATGTTTAAATATCAGAAAACGGTCATTGATGACGTTTGAGTATAGTTCTTTCGTTTATTTTTGTATCTAAATTTATTTATCATAATCTCTTTTTGGATTTTTTTGTTCGCTTTTTCTTCTTTTTTTTATGTGAGATTCGCTGTGCCAGAAAGAACCGTGATACGTCACAGGGCTTGGTATTTATCTCTTTTTTGTATGAAAAGATTAAAAATAATTTCAAACAAAAATATTGAAGAGAAAATTGGAATTTTTAGCCATTGTTCATTTTTGCCAAGCCTATGATTTGAAAATCTGAAAGCCTATGATTTATTTATATATATATATATATATATATATATATATATATATATATATATATATATATAAAAAGCCGCAAGATTTTTTTTTAAAGAAGCTGCTTAAGATGACTAGTGAATGGTCAAAACCAAAATATGGAATGTAAAGAAAAAGAAGCTTATATGTATATATATATATATATATATATATATATATATATATATATATATATATATAAGCTTCTTTTTCTTTACATTCCATATTTTGGTTTTGACCATTCACTAGTCATCTTAAGCAGCTTCTTTAAAAAAAAAATCTTGCGGCTTTTGTTTTCCTTCATTTCAATGTATTGTGTATAATTCTGCCGTTTTTGTCAGATGTGATACTCAAATACGTTCCCATACTCCTAAGCTTTGTAGAAAAGTGATTCATCTATGTGCCATTTTCAAACTCTGAGTCATGTTTCCGTGCAATTATTGTTCTTGGTTATAGGATTGTTGATATGTATTCACATATCTTGAAAAGTTGCGTACCAAAGTTGTCAATGAGTCTTCCTTAAATGAGATTTGTGCGAGTTGGCAAAACCGTGCTCTCGTTCCGTTTTCTCTCGCGAGCCGTTTGATAAAAATTTATCAGTTTTGGCATAGTTGTATTTTATTATCATTGTATGTAAATTTAGTGATTTCGATGTTGGGGCTATTCTTTTTTTCAACACTGGTTTAAGTTGTTTTGTGCACAGTTATTTTTGGTCCTATTTAAATAGTACTCACGGTCCTCACCTGATCTAACCAAATATGACCCCATAACCTTAAGGAGGTATCTTAAAAGTATTGATGTGACTATTATCAAATTAGTGTTATAGTATTGTAATAGTCAGTATTTAACTTATATCGTAAGCTATTTTTGCGTCATAAACATCCCAAAGAACTACGAATAAGGTAAAAGCTCAGTCACGTGGCTCAATACTTACTTTTTGAATGTCTCAAGCATTTAAAATATATAAAGACAAATAGTCTCGATAACTTGGACTAAACTGTCACTATATTTCAGCCTCAGTAGTAAAGCTCTTCATACTTTGCGGAAAATGTCTGAAATGGTGGCAATGCTGAGACTTGTGTGCGATATCGACATGTAACCCAAAAAAGTTTTTTCAAAGTTCAGCAACTGAGCTTTTGCCCCGGCTCTATTGAAACTATTTAGTTTTCCATTAGAAGCGATATGACCCATCGGTGCTTCAATTTCTGGCTTTTTGTACTCTTGAAGTTTGTGGGAATGAAATTGCCCTAGTGATCTGATGAAACAACAAAAATCGATTTTTGGTATTCTAATTCTGAATAAGTTTTACTGCAATAGATTTTATTTTGATTCTATGGCCCCTCTCTTGTATTAAATGCTCTTTTTCTTTTGTTTCTTTTATCTCTGCTTGTTTTGTGCAAGTGATACGACCAGTATGTAATATATTAGCTTGAAAAATACTTCTTCTTAATTTAGAACTTGTATGTTGAGTCAAGCTCACACGACAATTTTGAAATTTCAAAAAGTTATCAATTTAGAACAGTAATATAATACTTGCTTGAAAACAAGAATGTTAAATATTAAAGGATTCCTCTTTAAATTATCCCTAATTTTGTTTGGCTGCTTATATGAAGCTTGATTTTGAGTCTTAGGTTTTCCATGAATCAATTATTAGTCCATGCCTTGATAGCTTTCAATTAGGTCAATTTGTCGCATGGGCTGCCCACTAGGGTTTATTTGGTATTTTTGTAATTTTTTTTTTCACAATGTAGTCATATATATATATATATATATATATATATATATATATATATATATATATATATATATATATATATATATATATATATATATATATATATAAGAGTGTTTCCCCCTTTTTCAAAATCAGGCAAATTTTCTCAGGCCCGTAGACAAGGCCTATCTGGGGGAAGAGGGGGGCTATGAAGTCCCCTCCCCCTCCCGAAATTTTTGTCTGATTCGTGAAAATCTATCAAAAATGCCTATAAATAACTTTTTTATGGTTTGTTTTCGTAACCCCCCCCCCCCACCTTCTTTCCACGTTCCCGCCCCTAACAAAAAATCCTAGATACGTCCTTGCTCGTAGATTTTGATGGGTAGCATCAAACTTGATTAATCTTATATATTTGGAATTAGCATAAAAAGTTGATTCTTATGATATATCTTTTGTTGGCGAAATTTCGTTTTTTAGAGTTTCGGCTATTGTTGAGCCGAGCCGCTCTTTACCACAGATACCAGGACACTTCGTATAGAAGGAGTTGTTGTAGAAGCTTCAAAAAGAGCTCATTCGATTGGAAATTGAGATAACTAGTGCCCTTTTTAATTGTTGAAAGTTATTGGAGGGTAACAAGCCCCCCCCCCCTCACGCCCATCATTTCACTCAAACACATCCAATCGAATTTTCGAGATTGCCATTTTGTTAAGCGTAGTTGAAAGGTCCGGAAATTATGTCTGAAGATGACAACCCCCTCCAGCTCTAGGGCAAGGGTTGTAAGTTATGCCCTGGGGATATATAGGGTCTTTGTAGAATGATTGGTCGTATAAGCTTTGGAGAGGGCTTATTGGATTGATAATCAGAAGTTCTAGTGTCCTTTTTAAGAGTCAAAGTGACCGGAGGGCAGCTACATCCCCCACCCCCGTCATTCCCCCAAACACGTCCAATCAGAATTTTGAGATAACCATTTTGTTCAGCGTAGTTAAAAGGGCAGGAAATTATGTCTTTGAGAAGGACACCCCCCTCACATCCCTCAGGGCAAGGGTTGTAAGTTATGCCCTGGGGGCATAAAACGTTTGTGTAGAAATGGTGGTTGTATAAACTTCGGAGGGGGCTCATTGAATTGGTAATCAGAAGTTCTAGTGCCTTTTTTAAGATTCAAAGTGATCGGAAGGCAGCTACCCACGCCCATCATTCCCCAAACACATCCACTGAAAATTTTGAGGTAGCCATTTTGTTCAGCGTAGTTGAAAGATCCAGTTATTGTGTATTTGAGATGGCAACCCCCCACAGTCCTCAGGGCAAGGGTTGTTCTCCGGGGACATATAAGGTTTAAATGGAAAGGGTGGTGGTATAAACTTCGGAGGGGGCTCATTGGGTTGGAAATAAGAAATTCTAGGGCTCTTTTTAAGAGTCAAAATGATCAGAGGGCAACTAACCCCCACCTTACGGTCTATTTTCTTCAAAGGCATCCGATGGAAATTTTGAGATAGCCATTTGTTCAAAAGCAGTCCATAGATCACATAACAAGACCTTTGGGGTTAACACAACCCCCCGAGAGTCTGGGGGCGAGGGTTGTAAATTATGCCCAGGGGGCATATAACTATTTTATGGAAGGGATGGTTGTGTGAACTTTAGGGGAAGCTCATTTGATTGAAAATTTATTGTTCTAGTTCTCTTTTAAGAGTCAAATTTGATGGAGGGCAACTACCCCCTCCCCCCCCCCTCCCTGACACCTGTTTTCCCCAAAGGCATCCGATGAAAATTTTGAGATACCCATTTTTTTCACCAAAGTGCATAAAACAATGGCTTCAGGGTGGACAGAATCCTCCTGAGCCTAGGGGCAAGGGTTGTAAGTTATGCCCCGGGCATGTAAGGTTTCTATGGGGTCAGATTGTTGTATAAACTTCGGATTGGATAGATCTCATTTGATTGGGAGTTGGAACCAGTCACTCTTCCACAAGCCTATCATTTCCCAAAACAAATCCAATCAAAATTTTTACTATTTTGTTCAGAATTAACCTCAAAGTCCTCAGGTTAAGGCCTGTAACTTAGGCAATTAGTTCATCGCTAACATATAGTATATGTTATTGAGAAAAATATGCATGTTTGAATTTTATTTTAAAAAAAGACGAAGGGAATACTGGTGAGCCTTTCAGAGAATTTTGAGGAGAATACTTAACTAAATCAAAACACGTTATGTATATAGGGATTATCAAAAGGGCGTAACTCATGAATGACTGGGTATATTAATTTTGAACTTTCAGGAAATGATAAGAGAAATGATCAAAGAGGATATATTTGTATGACATTTTTTTATTTTACCAAAAAAAAACATTCAACAAACATCAGAAATAACTATTCAACCACATTAAGATTTAAAAAAAATCCTCTTGGTGGCTGTATCTTCTAACCGCCCTTTAATCAAAAATATATAAAAACAATAATAGTTATTAATAAATTCTTATTTTTTCAAAAAAAAAAAAATAATAAGAAAAGAAGGTAAGGAAAAAAAATCAATAAAACAATTTACATTGCCATACTCTAACCATCCTCCCCCTTCCCTCTTCCTCCCCCCATTCTCCAAAAATTATATTCCTTTTTCAAAAAAAAATTCTTTAACTTTTTCTTAAATGAAACTAAGTTATCGGCCGCTCTAATACTATCCGGGAGACCATTCCATACCGAAACACCTTATGTTCCGTGAAGCAAAACTTGACCTTGTTGAATGTCGTGTCTCACTGACCAAATGGTCAACATTTCGTGTAGAATATTCATGGTAGAGATAATTACGGGAAAATACGGTCCAAAAGTACTCGGGAGATTACATATTCAGACACTGATAGACAAACACTGATAACTGATAATCACGCTGCTGCCCAACATTCAGAATGCCAAATTTTTTGTAAGATTGGGCAGTGCTTTCACAATGGCACATCTCGTCGATTACTCTGATTACTTTATCCTGAACAATGTGTATCCTTTTATAGTTGCCGATGAAATTACTGGCCCATACCGAGCATCAATACCCAATATAAGGGTCTACAATAGCGCTGTAAATGAGCTTGAGGGTTGACAGAGGAAAGGTATGCTTCGGTTTTCTTTAGCTGATACTATCTTACTGTGTTTTTTCCAGCTGAGATTGCAGTCAATATGAAAACCTAAGTAACGGAGGTCATATACTTGTTGAATAACCTCAGAGGCATATACAACTACCGAATCCAGTGGGGAAAGAGTCCCAGTTCTGCTAAAAATTATGTAACTGGTTTTCTTTGCATCAACAGCGAGGCAACTCACACTCACAAATACGCGGAGACACTGGAGTGCATGGTTAGCTTTTTCAACAGCTTCTTGAACAGACTTTGCAAAAACAGTTATAGCTGTATCATCAGCAAATGAAGTAACAACACCATCAATTATATAATACCGCAATGTATCTACGTAGACTAGGAACAACAGAGGTCCCAGCACGGAACCCTGCGGCACACCACAAGTAACAGGCATCAATTCACTGACAATATCTTTGTGCACAACACTTATAGACCGACCGAAAAGATAAGATTCAAACCAACTTAGAGGACTATTTTTAATTTCAAGACTTTTTAACCGCTTCAAAAGTATATTAAAATTAACTGTATCGAACGCTTTCTTCAAATCAATAAATACCGTTAAAGGAACTAAATTTTTTTCAAATCCATTATTCAAATTATCTAAAAGGTGATGCATTGCGTGCAACGTTGAGTGACGCTTTCTGAAACCGAATTGACTATCACTAACAAATCCAAAAGAATCTGAATAAGAATAAACTTGGGAATAAACAACTTTTTCAAAAGTCTTAGAAAATAAAGGTAAAATTGATATTGGTCTATAGTTTGACAACTCATTCTTGTCAGCTCCTTTGTGAAGTACAATCACTAGCTTGTTTTAACGCACGTGGGAAGTCACGTTTTCTCATTGATAGGTTCACTAGGTATAGGAAAACCGGTAGGAGGTAAGCACTTACAACTTTAGACGCCTAAGGTTAAGTCCATCTATTCCAGCAGAGTTTGACTTTATCGACTTGACAGCGTTACTTACGTCATTCAGATTACACTCAACAAACCTAAAGGACTGGGATTCACCTCGGTTTTCAAGGAATTCCTGTTCCGAAAACCGGTCTCTATTCTTTCCTGCCTCGCTAGAAATATCACTACCAATTCTAGAGAAATATTTGCAAAATTCATTTGTAATATCCTTCTCATTATGGACACTATGGCCGTTAATTTCCACTTTTTCTGGGAAAGCTGAAGATTTGCAAGTACCGAGCACATTCTTTATAGTTTGCCACGTACCTTGCATATCACCTTTGTGTTGTTCAAACTTATCAGAATAAAACTGCTTCATTGCAGTTCTGCGAAGGGAATTTACTTTATTTCGAACCTTACGATATGCTTCCCAACTACTATCAGACTCACAATTCAGGTATGCCTTAAACAAGTCATCCCTCACTTGCATTAATTCAGTAATTTCATCGGTAAACCATGGCTTACGGGGGGTTCTCTTTCTTTTCTGGATCTCAAGAACAGGACAGCACCTATCATAGATTGGACCAAGAGTATCCATAAATTTATCAAATGCTCGAGACGGATCATCATTAATATCCGTCACTTATTGCCAAGACAGCACACTCACTTCATCCTTGAACTTCTTCAGATTGTCGGCCTTCATCTCCCGTGAGAGGTATTTCTCTTTAGCTATTTTAGGCTTCGAGATTGATCTGATCGTACAAACTGATGGGAGATGATCCGACCCTGGAATAACTAATACGTCTGACTGGCATTGCGTAATGAGGTCATACGAAACATATATATTATCAATTAAAGCTGCCGAATTTTTTGTAATCCTTGTCAGAATAGTAACAGTTGGGTAGTATCCATGACAAAGCGTCAAGTTCAAAAAATCTAAATTAATGCCGGTCAGTTTCAGCATATCGAAGTTGAAATAACCAATTAAAACACACTCGCGATTTCTTCGAAGCATATTAGTCATAAACTTCTCAAAATCCCCCAAAAAAATCATCCGGAGTAGCATTAGGCGACCGATAAACCGAAGATATCAAAATATTTCTTTTTATCAATCTGGGCTTCAATAGATAGGCAAATATTTCCTGCTTGCCTTTATTCCAATAACAAAATTATTCAGAACTGTAAAATTAATACCATTCTTCACAAGAAACACCAAACCTCCTCCCCTCATTACTGTCCTTGATTTGCCAACAATTTGATACCCTTCAAAAAATGCGACGAGAGAAAATTATCCTGAGTAAAAAAAGATTCACAAATCCCAAGAATATCGATATTACCATTAAAAATTTCAAGAAAATTATTAACATCATGGTGGTTAGAAGATACACGAGAGTTCTACTGAGCCACTTTAAGCCCTGAAATACTACGAATATCAAAATCACTAGCAGCTGAATACAGGTATTTACTTTGGCGAAGCGAACCAAAAACATGGCCAGTTAGATGACTGGCTATAGGTACCGAAAGAAGATTTTCAATACGAAACGGTTTACTCTGTAGAAGTTCCAGTCGGGAGCTGGAATAATTTTTATTCATATTGCCGACAGACATCTGAAGAAAACAATAACCGAAATCTTACTATTGTAAGATTTTGTAAAGGCGTTTTCCACTTATCGACATGCAACACAATTTTAATCAAATACTTTAATACCGGTAAATAGACAATTAGAAATCCGCGAGACAAAAATTTTACCAAAATATAAACACGCATTGTATGTCGGTTACCATGGAAAACCCCTCCAATCACAAAAAAAACGAAGAACAGAAAAAATAAGTAATAACGTTAAAAAAAAGAAACATGGACTCTATAAGATTGTCAATCGACCAGAGACGCCGGATCGGGGCTGTATTAGTTTCCATACTTATCTCTCGAAGAACTCAAAAGATCACGCTTTCGTTTTGTGAGATTCTCGGCTACAAGTAGCCATGTGCCACTAAGCTTTTTTTTTCGCTTTAAAAACATGACGGGATATCTCTTTAGATTGAAACTGCACGAGAACAGGGGCAACTTTATCTGGTCTTTGATCATTATTAGATCCAACACTAAACCGCTGAACACCGACTATGTCTGAATCAGTAACGTTAGTCAGACCCATCTTCACGAACATCACATGTTTCGTAGCATCACGTGCACTCTGTGTGGAAGTCCACTTGAGCCCGTTAAAAAGCAGGGAATCGTTTCTGCCTTCCTGCTCAATGCCGTCTAGTTTGAGCTGAAACTGGTTAACGCGGTATAGTAGCAAGTTGATCATGTGCATGCAGGTTTTCAGATGCTTTTCGATCAGTTCAAACTTAGGCTGAAACTCAACATGAACCGCATCATAGATTTCCGAGACCTCTGTTTCAACCGGATATTTAGCATGAATGTTAGCTACAGTTTGTGAGGTCGATTTATTCAGCTTTTCAATAATTTTTCTTTCAATTTCCTTCGCTATATTTTGCTTAGTAACCGCAAGTTCATTCTCTATAGCAACCACAGGGCTACGGAGATCAGCAGTGGGATCCGATAACTGACTATCTGCTGCCGAACCTTGTCCTTTCTTAAAAAACTGCCGGTAAACATCGGGATGATTTTTTAGTTCATCAAACACATGATTTATACCCTAAGTTTTCTTCGTTGACGCATCCTTCATATTCTCATCAAAACTAAGTAAACTAGTGACTGGAATAAGCTGATGATCGGGTTTTTTCCCATAGTAGAAAACAACAAATTTGCAGTCACACGTATTCGTCTTCATTTCCTCTAGGATTCGAACTGGCCAGAGGGGATAATCGGAAAACTTGGCAAGGAATAAATCACCGATTTTAACATTCGCAGGATCCATGATGGCAGTAAGAAGTATCAAGAAGCAGCAGGAAATATCAGAAAGCAGCAGAATTTGATTAGCAACAGATACAACCTTTTAATCCACTTGGCATAATTTTGCAACTACACAGAATGAATGTTGGCGAGGTACAGCTAACAAAACTTGTGGGAAGTGCCGGTACCCAAATCACCTTTCCCCAGCAGTTTAAGGATCAATATCAGGCCGGTACCGATATGGCTCTTGTGTTTGTTCCCGCTCTCTTCTGCACAGTCTGTCACTGAATTAGCGAAAAAATATTTAAATTTGGCTATTAAATTATTTTATTAGCCAAATAATCTTCTTTTTTTCCTTCTTTCCTTCCTTTTCTTTCGCTTAGAATTCAAACTAAAAAAAATTGTTTAAGACTCGGAAATGTCGTACCTGTTGTTGCTACCGTATTAACAAATCCAAACAAAGCAGTTAGTCCATATCAATAAGTTTACTTTAGATTATAATCCGTAGCAGAGTATTGTGATACTTCTGTAATCCTCAAGGTCACTGAATTATGTTAAAGCTCAAGACACTGAATTAATACAAATTTAAAACTGGTTTTGAAGTTAAAAAAAAATCCAAAAAGATGCTATCACTCTAGAGACTAAACGAAGACTACTAAAATTACCATTACTACTACTAAAATTACAATATTGAGGGAAAATTTTAAATAAATCAAAAGGAATTATGTGCATGCACGTTGTCAAAAGAGAGTATCTCAAGAATTGAAACACGCTCAAGAATTCTCAAAGATATATCTCAGGAATTCCCATTTAGGAAACTTTTAAATGTTTTAACAATGGCACTTACAGTTCAAATACTTGTTTGTTTTTTGTTTTTTATTTAATTTTTGATCGTTTCTTTCCCCAGAAAATTCCTTTAGTGTAAAATTCCCTCTCCGGAAAATTCTCACGTACAATTCTCTCTTCACTGAAAATTAACCCTGGAAAATTCCCTGCAGACAAAACTAAGAGCTCCACACAGGGCCATGTCCGGCAAATTTTGAAATTTTTCTTTTACATTTGATGTTTTATTTGGCTCATATTACATAACTTTAAAACAAGGGCTTTATGATGATATACATTTTACAATATATGAACACAAATTTAAAAGATTAGCATTAGATTTCAGGCAGTTTTTGTTGGATTGATTGAAGAATTAAATTTGCCTACTTAGTATACTCAAGCTCTTATTAATAAATTCACTACGGCTGTTCTTTTACTCATCTGTGCGCTAAGATCTTACATCTTTTGACAAAGAACGCTTAAAAGTGAAATCTTAGCACTAAGATCTTAAAGCAGTCTTTTGCAAACGTCTTTCATCATTCTGCTCTGATCAGTGGTCTAAGAACAATGATGAGTATATCATCAAAGTTCTCTCATCATTGTTGTATATGACAGAAAGATGGTGTCCTTCACACTTTTTGCTAACATCAGTGAGCTGTAAGATTTTAGAAGAGAGACGAATTAAAAGAACGGAAATCTTTGTAGAAAGATGTGAGATTTTAGATGTAAGATGCTGGTGCAAAAGAACAGGCCTACTGTTTCAGTGTATATTGAATTGAAGAACTCGAATATCTTAAATTTGGGTAATGAAAACAATTACCCTTTACCACTTTCTCAAATTACCCGTTCTCCACTTTTAAGCTTCTCCGGTGGGCTGTTTAAAGCTATTAAGTAACCAAGGCTTTCCCACACCGGAAAATGAAAAATGCGTTGTCGTTCGTCAAAAATCTTGTCGTAAGTATAAATGATTCGACATTTTTCCTGGCAAGTGGAAGTCGTAAAAAATGAAGTGGAAAATCATATAAGAATTAGTCCTCACATTTATCAGCAGTAGCTGATACTTAGTGTCTTTAACTTTTACGAATTTTTTGTCAGGAAACAGCGTTCAAGCTTCTAACTTCACTCTTTACAATCCCAGTTTGGCCTGTAGTGTAGATCTCAGTGACAGTTTCCAGTCTATTTCTTTTGTCCGTTCTCGCATTTACTACAATGCAATAAACGTGCTCGACACGTGATTTCTGTACTTTGTTTTGGTTCGATTTTACTTCAAAATCTTTAAGAGGAGAGAAGGACGGATTAAAAATAAAAGACAAACCCCCTTTGTAGTTTTGTGTTGAACCATAGCTTCAACATAAGATTTTGTGGCAGCTTCGTATGTCAGTCAAATTGATGTGTCTGAAGACTTCAGTCTTGTCAGAGTGGATAAAGTCCAGAGATTTTTAGGCCTGCATACCTATGTAGGTGCCCAGCAACAGCAATTATTCCTCTTCCAGAAGGAGGTATAGCTAAAACGGAAAATCCCGTCGGGTTTAATTGGGTTTCTTGAAGCTCATTACCATATGTCTAATTAGAGTTTGAATTTTTGGCTTAATTTTGTTGAACAATGGCTTTTCACTCTGGAAGAACTTCTTTTAGAGACTAAATTTCCATAGCGCATAACTTGGGTATTCCAATTGAATACTAAAAGTGAGTTCTTCAAAGCTGGAAGAGTGCGATCATTGGCATGAGTTGGGTTCTCAAAAGCCACGATTTTAAGATATAACGTGCAGACGCGATATCGAGTCCACACTGGTTTTAATTCACCTCTTGGATACACAATACAGAAATTTAATTCAGGAAATTATGAAAAAAAAATTTTAAAAATTCTTTATTAACATTCATTATCGATTGATGTCGCTTCCTAGACAGACAATACAACAATTTCACAAAATCTAAGTATAAGAGTGATTAAATTCTATATCAACATCCATTTCTCAGATATTTAGGAAAAAGTTGACAAAATCTAAGTGTTAGAGTGAATAAATTTTTTTTATCAACATCTTTTGTCAGATACATCAAATAAAATTGACAAAATCTAAATTTCAGACTGAATAAATTCATTATCAACATCCTTTATCGGATATGTCGGATACAATTCACAAAATCTAAGTATCAGAGTGAATAATTTCTTTTTATGAATATCCTTTGCCAGATACATCGAATAAAATTGAAAAACTCTAAGCGTCAAAGTGAATAAATTTTTTTTATACCAACGTCTATTGTCAGATACACCAAATATAATTGACAAAATCTAAGTGTCAGAGTGAACAAATACTTTATCAGCATCCTTTGTCAAATATATCGGATAGAAGTGACAAAATATAAGTACCAGAGTGAATGAATGCATTATCAACATCATTTGTCGAATAGGTCAGTTAAAATTGACACGTCGGATAAAATTGACAAAATCTAAGTGTCAGAGAGAATTTTTTTTGTCAACATCTTTTGTCAGATACATCGAATATAATTGACAAAATCTAAGTGTTAGAGTGAATAATTTTTTATCAACATCCTCTTTCAGATACATCGGATAAAATTGACAAAATCTAAGTATCAGACTGAATAAATGCTTTATCAACATCATTTGTCGGATATGTCGGAAAATTTTTTTATCAAGGAAATATTTGAATGCGTTTAAGTTAATATACGAATGGCTTGCAAAAAACATGAAAATGCTATCAGAATGAATAAATTCTTTATCGACATTCGTTGTTGGATATGTCATTATGAAAAAAAAATTGTAAGTATGTAAGTAAGTAAGTAAGTAACAAACTCTTTCTTGAATTCATCTCTTGGATACACAATATAGAAATTTAATTCCGGAAACTATGAAAAAAAAATGAACAAATTCTTTATTAACGTTCATTATCGATTGATGTCGCTTCCTAGACAGACAATACAGCAATTTCACAAAATCTAAGTATAGGAATGATAAAATTCTATATCAACATCCATTTCTCGGATACATAGGAAAAAGTTGACAAAATCTAAGCGTTAGAGTGAATAATTTTTTTTTATCAACATCTTTTGTCAGATACATCGGATAAAATTGACAGAATCTAAGTGTCAGAGTGAATAATTTTTTCTATCAACATCCTTTGTCAGATACATCAAATAAAATTGATAAAATATAAATTTCAGAATGAATAAATGCTTTAACAACATCCTTTATCGCATATGTCGGATAAAATTGACAAAAGCTAAGTATCAGAGTGACTAAATTCTATATCAACATCCTTTTCTCAGATACATAGGAAAAAATTGACAAATTCTATGTGTTAGAGTGAATAAACTTTTTTATCAACATCATTTGCCAGATACATCGGATAGAATTGACAAAATCTAAGTATCAGAGTGAATAAATTCATTATCAACATCCTTTGTCGGATATATCGGATAAAATTGGCAAGATATAAGTATCAGAGTGAATAATTTATTTTTAACAACAGCCTTTGTCAGATACATCGAATAAAATTGATAAAATATAAGTGTCAGATTGAATAATTTTTTTTATCAGCATCCTTTGTCAAATAAATCAAATAAAATTGACAAAATCTAAATTTCAGATGAATAAATGCTTTAACAACATCCTTTATCGGATATTTCAGATAAAATTGACAAAATATAAGTGTCAGAGTGACTAAATTCTATATCAACATCCTTTTCTCGGATAGATAGGATAAAATTGACAGAATCTAAGTGTCAGAGTGAATAATTTTTTTTTTATCAACATCATTTGTCAGATACATAAATTGACTAAGTCTAAATTTCAGAATGAGTAACTTCATTATCAACATCCTTTGTTGGATATGTCAGATAAAATTGACAAAATCTAAGCATCAGAGTGAATAATTTTTTTTGAACATCCTTTGCCAGATAAATCGAATAAAATTGATAAAACATAAGTGTCAGAATGAATAAATTTTTTTTATCAACATGCTTTTTCAGATACATCAAATAAAATTGACAAAATCTAAGTATCAGAGTGAATAATTTTTTTGTCAACATCCTTTGCCAGTTACATCAAATAAAAATTGATAAAATATAAGTGCCAGAGTGAACAACCTTTTTTTTATCAACATCCTCTGTCAGATACATCGAATAAAAATTGACAAAATCTGAATAACAGAATGAATAAATGCTTTAGCAACATCCTTTATTGGATATGTCGGATAAAATTGACAAAATCTAAGTATCGGTGTGATTAAATTCTACATCAACATCCTTTTCTCAGATACATAGATTAAAATTAACAAAATCTAAGTGATAGAGTGAATATTTTTATCAACATCCTTTGCCAGTTACATCGGATAAAATTGACAAAATCTAAGTTTCAGAGTGAATAAATTCATTATCAACATCCGTTGTCGGATATGTCGGATAAAATTGATAAAACCTAAGTATCAGAGTGATCAAATTCCATATCAACATCATTTTCTCGGATACATGGGATAAAATTGACAAAATCTAAGTATCAGAGTGAATAAATTCGTTATCAACATCCTTTCAATGCATTATCAACATCATTTGTCGGCTATATCGGATAAAATTGACAAATTCTTTCTGGTACTTAGATTTTGTCGATTTTATCCCATGTATCTGAGAAAGGGATGTTGATATAGAAGTTAATAACTCTGACACATAGATTTTGTCAAGTTTATCCCAAGTATTTGAGAATGGGATGCTGATATAGAATTTAATCAGTCTGAGACTTATATTTTGTCAATTTTATCCGATATAGCCGACAAATGATGCTGATAATGCATTTCAAGGATGTTGATAAAGCATTTATTCCCTTTGATACTTAGATTTTGTCAATTTTATCCCATGTATCTGAGAAAGGGATGTTGATATGGAATTTAAGGACTCTGATACTTAGATTCTGTCAATTTCATCCGACATATCCGACAAATGATGTTGATAATGAATTTAGATTTTGTCAATTTTATTCAACATATCCGACAAAGGATGCTGAAAAAGCATTTATTTATTCTGATATTTAGATTTTGTTAATTACAATTGTTGTAACTGATAAAAGATGTTGATAATAAATAAATTATTCACTCTGATGCTTAGATTTTGTCAATTTTATCCCATGTACCCAAAAAAGGGATGTTGATATAGAATTTAATCAATCTGATACTAAGATTTTGTCAATTTTATCCCATGTACCCGAGAAAGGGGTGTTGATATAGAATTTTATCAATCTGATACTCAGATTTTGTCAAATTTATCCTATATAGCCAACAAATGATGTTGATAATGCATTTAAAGGATATTTATAAAGCATTTATTCACTCAGATACTTAGATTTTGTCAATTTTATCCCATGTATCCGAGAAAATGATGTTGATATGGAATTTAATCACTCTGATACTTAGATTTTATCAATTTTATCTGACATATCTGACATATCCAACAAAGGATGCTGATAATGAATTTATTCACTCTGACACTTAGATTTTGTCAATTTTATCCGATGTATCTGGCAAAGGATGTTGATAAAAAAAAGATATTCACTCTATCACTTAGATTTTTTTAATTTTAATCTATGTATCCGAGAAAAGGATGTTGATGTAGAATTTAATCACACTGATACTTAGATTTTGTCAATTTTATCCGACACATAAGATAAAGGATGTTGTTAAAGCATTTATTCATTCTGATATTTAGATTTTGCCAATTTTTATTCGATGTATCTGACAAAGAATGTTGATAAAAAAAGGTTGTTCACTCTGGCACTTATATTTCATCAATTTTTATTCGATGTATCTGGCAAAGGATGTTATTCAATAAAAATCAATTTTCATTTGAAAATTGAATGTCAATTGAATGTCAATTTTATTTTATGTATCTGACTAAGAATGTTTATAAAAAAAAAATTATTCACTCTGACACTTGGATTTTATCAATTTTATTCGATGTATATGGCAAAGGATGTTCATAAAAAAAATTATTCACTCTGATACTTAGATTTTTTCAATCTTATCCTACATATCCAATAAAGGATGTTGATATTGAATTTATTCATTCTGAAATTTAGATTTTGTCAATTTTATTTGATGCGTCTGACAAAGGATGTTGATAAAAAAATATTTATTCACTCTGACACTTAGATTCTGTCAATTTTATCCTAAGTATCCGAGAAAAGGATGTTGATATAGAATTTAGTCTTTCTGATACTTAGAATTTGTTAATTTTATCTGACATATCCGATAAGGGATGTTGTTAAAGCATTTATTCATCTGAAGTTTAGATTTTGTCAATTTTATTTGATGTATTTGACAAAGGATGTTGATAAAAAAATTATTCACTCTGACGCTTATATTTTATTAATTTCATTCGATGTATCTGGCAAAGGATGTTAAAAAAAATATTCACTCTGATAATTAGATTTTGCCAATTTTATCCGACATATCCGACAAAGGATATTGATAATGAATTTATTCACTCTGATACTTAGATTTTGTCAATTTTATCCGATGTATCTGGCAAAAGATGTTGATAAAAAAATTTATTCACTCTAACACTTAGAATTTGTCAATTTTATCCTATGTATCTGAGAAAAGGATGTTGATACAGAATTTAGTCACTACGATACTTAGATTTTGTCAATTTTATCCGATATTTTCGATAAAGGATGTTGTTAAAGCATTTATTCAATCTGAAATTTAGATTTTGTCAATTTTATTTCATGTATCTGACAAAGGATGTTGATAAAATAAAAATTATTCACTCTGACATTTAGCTTCTGTCAATTTTATCCGATGTATCTGAGAAAAGATGTTGATAAAAAATTTATTCACTCTAGCACTTAAATTTTGTGAAATTGCTGTATTGTCCGTCTAGGAAGCGACATCAATCGATAATGAATTTTAATAAAGAATTTGTTCATTTTTTTTTGTCATAATTTCCTGAATTAAATTTCTGTATTGTGTATCCAAGAGGTGAATTCAAGAAAGATTTTGTTACTTACTTACTTACTTACTTACTTAAAATTTTTTTTTTCATAATGACATATCCTACAACGGATGTTGATAAAGAATTTATTCATTCTGATAGTATTTTCGTGTTTTTTGCAAGCCATTCGTACTATACCTTAAACGCATTCAGATGTTTCCTTGATAAGAAAATTTTGTCCGACATATACGACAAATGATGTTGATAAAGCATTTATTCAGTCTGATGCTTAGATTTTGTCAATTTTATCCGATGTATCTGACAGAGGATGTTGATAAAAAAATAATTCATTCTAACACTTAGATTTTGTCAATTATATTCGATGTATCTGACAAAAGATGTTGAGAAAAAAAAAATTCACTCTGACACTTAGATTTTGTCAATTTTATCCGACATTTCAATTTTAACTGACATATCCGACAAATGATGTTGATAATGCATTTCTTCACTCTGGTACTTAGATTTTTTCACTTTTATCCGGTATATTCGACAAAGGATAATGATAAAGCATTTATTCACTCTGATACTTAGATTTTGTCAATTATATTCGATGTATCTGACAATAGATGTTGGTATAAAAAATCTATTCACTCTGACGCTTAGATTTTTTCAATTTTATTTGATTTATCTGGCAAAGGTTGTTCATAAAAAAAAAATTATTCACTCTGATACTTAGATTTTGTCAATTTTCTCCGACATATCCGATAAAGGATGTTTATAATGAATTTATGTAACAGTGACAAGGTAAACCACGACAAAACACTACTGAAATATTTCAACTCTTACATTTCAATGAAAAAAAATCTAAAATGATCTTCGAAACATCAAAAGAATGTAACAGTGACAAGGTAAACCATGACAAAACACTACTGAAATATTCCAACTCTTACATTTTAACGAAAAAAATCAAAATGAACTTTGAAACATCAAGAGAATGTAAGAGTGACAAGGTAAACTACAACAAAACAATTTTGAAATATTCCAACTTCTGCATTTCAACGAAAAAAAGTCCAAAATAAACTTTGAAACATCTTCAGAATGTAACATAAACAAAGTAAATCACGAAAAAACACTACTGAAATATTCCAACTCTTGACACTAACTGTTTTGTCGTGGTTTACCTTGTCACTGTTACATTTTCATGATGTTTCAAACTTCATTTTGGATTTATTTCGTTGAAATGTAAGAGTTGTTATATTTCAGTAGTATTTTGTCGTGGTTTATGAACTTTCGATTATCATAGTTTATGAAAATCGAAAATGAACTTTGAAACATCAAGAGAATGTAATAGTGAGAAGGTAAACCATGACAGAACACTGCCAAAATATTCCAACTTACATTTCAACGAAAAAAATTAAAATTAACTTTGAAGCATCAAGAGAATGTAACAGTGACAAGGTAAACCACGATGAAAGACTAGTGAAATATTCAAACTCTTACATTTCAACGAAAAAATCCAAAATGAACTTTGAAATATCTTCAGAATGTAACGCTGACAAGGTAAATCACGACGAAACACTACTAAAATAATCCAACTCTTACATTTCAACGAAAAAACTCCAAATGAACTTTGAAACATCAAGAGAATATAACTGTGACAATGTAAACCACGACAAAACACTACTGAAATATTCCATTTCTTACATTTCAACGAAAAATATCCAAAATGAGCTTTGAAACATCTTCCAAATGTAACAGTGACTAGGTAAACCACGACATTACACTACTGAAATATTTCAACTTACATTTCAATGAAAAACATTCAAGTTGAAGTTTGAAACATCTAAAGAATGTAACGGAGACAAGGTAAACCAGGACAAAACACTACTGAAATATTTCAACTCTTATATTTCAACGAAAAAGTCCAAAACGAATTTTGAAACATCTTCAGAATGTAACAGTGACAAGGAAAACTAAGAAAAAACACTTTTGAAATATTTCAAATCTTGCATTTCAACGAAAAAAATTCAAAATAAACTTTGAAACATCTTCAGAATGTAACATTGACAAGGTAAATAACGACAAAACACTAATGAAATATTCCAACTCTTACATTTAAACGAAAAAATCCAAAATTAACTTTGAAACATCAAGAGCATTTGACAGTGACAAGGTAAACCACGACGAAACACTACTGAAATATTCCAACTCTTACATTTGAACGAAAAAAAAAATACAAAATAAACTTTGAAAAGTCAAGAGAATATAACACTGACGAGGTAGAACACGACAAAAAACAACTGAAATATTGCATCTCTTACATTTCAATGAAAAAAAAATCAGAACTGTGCATTGAAACATCAAGAGAATGTAACAGTGACAAAGTAAACCACGACGAAACACTACTGAAATATTTCAACTCTTACATTTCAATGAAAAAAATCCAAGATGAACTTTGAAACATCTAAAGAATGTAACAGAGGCAACATAAACTACTACAAAACAATACTGAAATATTCCAACTCTTACATTTCAACGAAAAAAAAATCCAAAATGAACTTCGAAACATTTAAAGAATGTAAAAGAGACAAGGTAAACCATTACAAAACACTACTGAAATATTTCAACTCTTATAGTTCAACGAAAAAACTCCAAATGAACTTTGAAACATCAAGAGAATATAACTGTGACAATGTAAACCACGACAAAATACTACTGAAATATGCCATTTCTTGCATTTCAACGAAAAATATCCAAAATGAGCTTTGAAACATCTTCCAAATGTAACAGTGACAAGGTAAACCACCGCATTACACTACTGAAATATTTCAACTTACATTTCAATGAAAAACATTCAAGTTGAAGTTTGAAACATCTAAAGAATGTAACAGAGACAAGGTAAACCAGGGCAAAACATTACTGAAATATTTCAACTCTTACATTTCAACGAAAAAATCCAAAACGAATTACGAAACATCTTCAGAATGTAACAGTGACAAGGTAAACTAAGACAAAACACTTTTGAAATATTTCAACTCTTGCATTTTAACGAAAAAAATTCAAAATAAACTTTGAAACATCTTCAGAATGTAACAGTGACAAGGTAAATCACGACAAAACACTACTGAAATATTCCAACTCTTACATTTAAACGAAAAAATCCAAAATTACCTTTGAGACATCAAGAGAATTTGACAGTGACAAGGTAAACCACGACGAAACACTACTGAAATATTCCAACTCTTACATTTCAATGAAAAACATCCAAAACTAACTTTGAAACATCTAAAGAATGTAACAGAGGCAAGGCAAACCACGACAAAACACCACTGAAATATTCCAACTCTTATATTTCGAAAAAAAAATCCATAATGAACTTTGCAACGTCAAGAGAATGTAACAGCGACAAGGTAGATCACGACAAAACACTACTGAAATATTGCAACTCTTACATGTCAAAGACGAAAAAAAAATCCGAAATGTACTTTGAAACATCAAGAGAATGTAACAGTGACAAGGTAAACCACGACAAAACACTACTGAAATATTTCAACTCTTACATTTCAATGAAAAACATCCAAAAAGAACTTTGAAACATCTAAAGAATGTAACAGAGACAAGGTAAACCAGGACAAAACACTACTGAAATATTTCAAGTCTTACATTTCAACGAAAAAATCAAAAACGAATTTTGAAACATCTTCAGAATGTAACAGTGACAAGGTAAACTACGACAAAACACTTTTAAAATATTTCAACTCTTGCATTTCAACGAAAAAGATCCAAAATAAACTTTGAAACAACTTCAGAATGTAACAGTGACAGCTTAAATCACGAAAAAACACTACTGAAATATTCCAACTCTTACATTTAAACGAAAAAATCCAAAATTAACTTTGAAATATGAAGAGAATGTAACAGTGACAAGGTAAACCATGACAAAACACTACTTAAATATTCCAACTCTTGCATTTCAACGAAAAAAAATCCAAATTACACTTGAAAAATCTGTAGACTGTAACAGTGCGATTTAAAACACGGCAAAACACTACTGAAATATTTCAAGTCTTACAATTCAACGAAAAAAATCCAAAATGAACTTTGAAACATCAAGAGAATGTAACAGTGACAAGGTAAACAACGAAAAAACCCTACTTAAATATTCCTATTCTTATATTTCAATGAAAAAAAAATCCAAAATGAACTTTTAAACATCTTCAGAATGTAACATTGACAAGGTAAACCATGATATAATACTACTGAAATATTCCAGCTCTTACATTTGAACTAAAAAAATCTAAATTGAACTTTGAAACATCAAGAGAGTCTAACAGTGACAAGGTAAACATTGACAAAACACTACTGAAATATTCCAACTCTTACATTTTAATGAGAAACATCCAAGATGATCTTTGAGACGTCTAAAGAATGTAACAGAGACAAGGTAAACCACGACGAAGTACTACTGAAATGATCCAACTCTTACATTTCAACGAAAAAATCCAAAACGAATTTTCAAACATCTTCAGAATGTAAGAGTGACAAGGTAAACTACGACAAATCACTGCTGAAATATTTCAACTCTTGCATTTCAACGAAAAAAATCCAAAATAAACTTTGAAACATCTTCAGAATGTAACAGTGACAAGTTAAATCACGACAAAACATTACTGAAATATTCCAACTCTTACATTTAAACGAAAAAAATCTAAAATTAACTTTGAAACATCAAGAGAATGTAACAGTGACAAGGTAAACCACGAAAAAACACTACTGAAATATTCCAACTCTTACATTTCAATGAAAAACATCCAAGATGAACTTTGAAACATCTAAGGAATTTAACATTGACAATGTAAACCTGGACAAAACACTATTGAAATATTTCAACTCTTATATTTCAACGAAAAATTCCAAAATGAATTTTGAAACATCTTCAGAATGTAACACCGACAAGGTAAACTACGACAAAAAACTACTGAAATATTTCAACTCTTGCATTTCAACGAAAAAAAATCCAAAATAAACTTTTAAACACCTTCAGACTGTAACAGAGACAAGGTAAACCACTACAAAACACTACCGACATATTCTAACTCTACATTTTAACTAAAAAAAAATCCAAATTGAACTTTGAAACATCAAGAGAATGTAACAGTGACAAGGTAAAGCATGGCAAAACACTACTGAAATATTCCAACTCTTACATTTGAATGTAAAAAAAAATCCAAAATGAACTTGGAACATCTTCAGGATGTAACTGTGACATGGTAAACCACGACAAAACACAACTGAAAAATTCCAACTCTTACCTTTCAACGAAAAATAATCCAAAATGAACTTTGAAACATCTTCAGAATGTAACAGTAACACGAGAAACCACGACAAGACACTAGTGAACTATTCCAACTCTACATGTTAACTTAAAAAAAAATCGAAATTGAACTTTGAAACATCAAGAGAATGTAACAGTGACAAGGTAAACAATGACAAAACATCCAAAAGGTAAACCACAGCAAAAAAATCCAAAAAGAATTTTGAAACATCTTCAGACTATGTAACACCGACAAGTTAAACTACAACAAAAAACTACTCAAATATTCCAAAGCTTAAATTTCAATGAAAAACATCCAAGATGAACATAGAAACATCTAAAGAATGGAGAAGAGGCAAGGTAAACCACGACGAAACACTATTGAAAGATTCCAACTCTCACATTTAAAAAAAAATAAAAAAAAATCCAAAATGAACTTTGAAACGTCAAAAGAATGTAAAAGTGACAAGGTAGAACACGACAAAACACTACTGAAATATTGTATGTCTTACATTTCAATGAAATAAAAATTATCCGAAATGTACTTTGGTAAACTGGTAAAATGAAGTATTTCAACTCTTACATTTCAATAAAAACATCCAAGATGAACTGTGAAGCATCTAAAGAATGTAGCAGAGACAAGGTAAACCAGGACAAAGCACTACTGAAATATTTCAACTCTTACATTTCAACGAAAAAATTCAAAACAAAATTTTAAAACATCTTCAGAATGTAAAAGTGACAAAGTAAACTACGATATAACACTTTTGAAAGATTCCAAGTCCTCCATTTCAACGAAAAAAATCTCCAAAATGAACTTTGAAACAACTTCAGAATGTAACACTGACAAGGTAAACTTCGACAGAAAACTACTGAAATACTTAAACTCTTGCATTTCAATGAAACACATCCAAGATGAACTTTGAATTATCTAAAGAATACAACAGAGACAATGTAAACCTGGACAAAATACTACTGAAATATTTTAACTTTTACATTTCAACGAAAAAATCCAAAACGAATTTTGAAACATCTTCAGAATGTTACAGTAATAAGGTAAATCACGACATCTTTGAAACATCTTTAGAATGTAACAGTGACAAAGTAAACCACGACAAAACACTACTGAAATATTCCAAAACTTACATTGTAACACAAAAATCCAAAATGAACTTTGAAATATCAAGAGAATGTAATAGTGAGAAGGTATACCATGACGAAAGACTACTGAAATATTCCAACTCTTGCATTTCAACGAAAAAAATCCAATTGATCTTTGAAACATCAAGAGAATGTAACAGTAACAAGGTAAACCACGAAGAAACACTACGGAAATATTCCAACTCTTACAGTTCAACGAAGAAATCCAAAACGAACTTTGAATCATCTTCAGAATGTAACAGTGACAATGTAAACCACGACAAAATACTACTGAAATATTCCAAAACCTACATTTCAACAAGAAAATCCAAAATGAACTTTGAAACATCTTCAGAATTTAACAGTGACAATCAAAACCACGACGAAACACTACTGAAGTATCCCAACTCTTGTATTTCAACGAAAATAAATTGGAATGATCTTTGAAACATCAAGAGAATGTAACAGTAAAAAGGGAAACCACGACAAAACACTACTGAAATATTTCAACTCTTACAGTTCAACAATAAAATCCAAAATGAACTTTGAAACATCTTCAGAATGTGACAGTGACAATGTAAACCACGAAAAAATCCTACTGAAATACTCCAAAACTTACATTTCAACAAGAAAATCTAAAATGAACTTTGAAACATCAAGAGAATGTAACGGTGACAAGGTAAACCACGACTGAACTCTACTGAAACATTCCAACTCTTACATTTCAGCAAAAAAAAGTCCAAAATGAACTTTGAAACATCAAGCGAATGTAACCGTGACAAGGTAAACCTTGACGAAACACTAGTGAAATATTCCAACTCTTACATTTCAACACAAAAATCCAAAATGAACTTTGAAACATCTTCTTTATGTAACAGTGACAGGGTAAACCATGACAAAACACTACTGAAATAATCCAACTCCTACAGTTCAACGAAAAAAATCAAAACTGAACTTTGAAACATCTTAAAGAATATAAAAGTGACAAGGTAAACCACGACAAAACACTACCAAAATATTCCAACTCTTGCATTTCAGCGAAAAAATATCCAAAATGAACTTTGAAACATCTTCAGAGTGTAAAAGTGACATGGTAAACCACGACTAAACACTACTTAAATATTCCATTTCCTACAGTTCAAAAAAAAAATCCAAAATGAACTTTGAAACGTCTTCATAATACAAAAGCGACAAGGTAAACCACAACAAAACACTACTAAAATATTCCAACTCCTGCATTTCAATGAAAAAAAAAATCCAAAATAACCTTTGAAACATCTTCAGAGTGTAAAAGTGACATGGTAAACCACGACTAAACACTACTGAAATATTTTAACTCTTACACTTCAACGAAAAAATCCAAAAGGACCTTTGAAACATCTTTAGAATGTACCAGTGACAAGGTAAACCACAACAAAACACTACTGAAATATTCCAACTCTTACAATTCAACAAAAAATCCAAATGAACGTTGAAACATCAAGAGAATGCAACAGTAACAAGTTAAACTACGACAAAACACTAATGAAATAGCCCAACTCTTACATTTCAATGAAAGGAAATCCAAATGAACTTTGAAACATCAAGAGAAGCCAAAATGCACTTTGAAACATCTTCAGAATGTAACAGTGATAGGGTAAACCACAAAAAAACACTACTGCAATATTCCAACTCTTACATTTAAGCGAAATAAATGAACTTTGAAACATCTTCAGATTGTAACAGTGACCAGGTAAACCCCAACAAAACAATACTAAAATGTTCCATTTCTTACATTTCAACGCAAAAAAAAAATCAAAAATGAACTTTGCAACATCAAGAGAATGCAATAGTGACAATATAAACTACGAACAAATAATACTGAAATATTCCAACTCTTTCATTTCAACGAAAAAATAATTCAATGAACTTTGAAACATCTTGAGAATGTAACAGTGACAAGGTAAACAACGACAAAACTCTAGCAAAATTTTCCAACTCTTTCATTTCAACGAAAAAAAAAACAAATAAACTTTGAAACATCTTCAGAATGTAAAAGTGACAATGTAAACCAAGACAAAACACTATTGAAATATTCCGACTCTTACATTTCAACTAAAAAAAAAAAATCCAAAATGGACTTTGAAATTTCTTCAGAATATAACATGAAATATCATGAGAATGTAACAGTGACAAGGTAAATCACGACAAAACACTAATGAAATATTCCAACTTTGACATTTCAACAAAAACAATTTAAAATGAATTTTAAAACATCTTCAGAATGTAACAGTAATAAGGTAAACCACGACGAAACACTACTAAAATATTCCAACTTTTACATTTCCACGAAAAAATTCAGAATGAACTTTGAAAAATCTTTAGAATGTAACAGTGCGATTTAAACCACGGCAAAACACTACTGAAACATTTCAAGTCTTACAATTCAACGAAAAAAATCTAAAATGAACTTTGAAACATCAAGAGAATGTAACAGTGACAAGGTAAACAACGACAAAACACCACTGAAATATTCCTATTCTTATATTTCAATGAAAAAAAAAATCCTAAATGAACTTTAAAACATCTTCAAAATGTAACATTGACAAGATAAACCATGATAAAACACTACTGAAATATTCCAACACTTACATATCAACAAAAAAATCCAAAATGAACTTTGAAACATCAAGTGAATGCAACAGTGACAAGGTAAACCACGACAAAACACTAATGGGCAGAGGGGCCAAAAAAAGTTAGGAGCTGGGGGGCCCTTCTGTGTCTCAAGCTCGCAAAAAAAAATTCAGTCCAAAAAAGTATTTAAAATTTTGGGGGTTGGGGGGGGGCAAAAGTTGGGTAGAGGGGATGGGGGCGCTTCTGTCTCTCAATTGCGCAAAATAAAAGTAATATAAAATGTGGAGGGGGCAAAAATTTGTGGGGAGGGGGAGCATTTCTTTGTCTTAAGCTCACAAAAAAAGTATTGAGAAAAATGGGGGGGGGCAAACAGTTCGGGGGAGGGGGGCCTTTCTTTGTCTCAAACGCTCAAAAAAATATTGAAAAAATGGGGGAGGGGCCTAAAAATTTGGGGGAAGGGGTCCTTGGGGGTTGGGTTAGGAGACCTTACAACACTGTTCAAATAGTACTTGTGTATTACATTGAACACAGTCGAGAACCACCCAAATAAAATATTACATAACATAAAATAATAACATTGAAATAACATCAACATAACATAACAATAATAGCCATCAAACAACATTAGCATAACATAATCACCATAACATAACATAACCATGAAACAATATCAACATAACACAACAACAATAACCATCAAATAACATTAACAAAACATAACCAACATAACATAACATCAAAATGACAAAACCATGAAACAACATCAACATAACATAACAACACAACTTAACATCAAAATAACCATGAAACAATATCATCATAACATAACCATCAAACAACATAACATACCCAACATAAAATAACATCAACAAAACATAACATAACAACAATAACCATGACAAAACATCAACATAACATATCAACAATAGCCATCAAACAACATTGACATAACATAACCAACAGTAACCATAAAACAACATCAACATAACATAGCAATAATAGCCATAAAAACATTAACTTAACATACCTTTAATTAACACAATACTTGTCTTGTTGTATGGTGGAGGGACTGTGCGCTTGTAAGCGTTGACCTATAAAAAAAACGCGCCAAACATAACACCTAGAATTTTGTAATCATTAAGTTCGTTTAGCCAAACCAGGAAAACAACCATCAATGCATGAAAACAGTCATGACTTTTAACAGAAACATGAAATTTAATACAAAATCATTGCAGTGTGAACAGCACGAATTTTCATGTAATTACAACATAAAAAAACAACCAAAGATATGACTTTTAAAGATTGATACCGTAATTTCCTACCACCCCTTTTCCTTATATTGATACTGTAATTTCCTACCAACCCTCTTTCTTATATTACTACAATAATTTCCTACCCCCCTTCTTCCTTATATTACTACAGTAATTTCCTACCACCCCTCTTCCTTATATTGATGCAGTAATTTCCTACCACCCCTCTTCCTTATGTTGATACAGTAATTTCCAAACACTCCTCTTCCTTATAATATTACAGTAATTTCCGACCACCCCTCTTCCTTTCATTGATGCATCGCTACTGACAGAGGTATGTCACAAGGATAGTAATAGTGTAACATTTTGAGGTAAAATGCTCAGAATATCAAACACTAGTGAAGAAAGGGGTTTCTCTCTTTTCAAAAATATAGTGTTTAATGGGATATTTTAGCTTATTTTCGGAGCGAAATATGTTTAAAATGTCCTAAGAGGTGACAGCTTGTGTTACGTGGAGGGCTGGTGCTAGTGTGAAAACAGTGTCGTAGCGTTCTGGACCAAAAGTATACTTTCTTACGGTTTGGGTATCTATCCTTCTCGCAAGATGATCTTCCAAGCTCTCCCATTAGGGATCGTTGCTTAAGATATACGTCGCAGTTAATACGTAGTACTCGTGCGTGTGTTTTGCTGGGGCCCCATGGGGTCCTTTAAGTCAAGTTTGCAAGATACACTAGCGTCATTCATATTAGACCTGGTAACGGAAATCCTGGGAATCTTCCTGAAAACAATGCAACAAAATCTCTAGGAATCATGCCAATTAGAAAGAAATATTAGAACACCTGGAATCTTGGGTGGGTTGCCAGGTACGTTAATCTTGCTATCAAAACTCTTGAAACAGGGGTGATGTGACGTTAAAGGGTTGTCATGGAAGCTCATTGATAATTTCCCTATTATTACTACTTTTTAAATTATCTTTAGCAATACATTTTTTTAACCTCCTTTATCGCCTAGCCCAAGTCGGAATTCCATCCTTGAAATGAGTAGACAGTGACAAAACTCCCCCGTAGTTCACTCGATGGGTGGGAAATAGAATTTTCCTGCCTTTTAGTGTTTTGATGTTTTTGCTGAAAAAATTTGCCTTGGGCTGAGACAAACCACTCGGGGGGGGGGACTAGACACGCCCTTGGAGGTTGCCAGCGAACAGGGTAAGCGCCCTAGTGGAAGGAGGCATGCTAACAATAAATATACACTTGAAAATTACCGCTATTTGCAACAAAAAATTATAAATATAACAGTGGTGAGCTGGTGACTGAAAAATGGGCCTCCACCCCTCACAGACGTCCCCTCTTTTTCTGGAGTCCTCTCCCCTTATTTTTCTTTAAATTACGCATGTTATTGCTCATATGTTTTATCCTTTTATAAGCCAAAATAATGCACAAAAATTACGTCTATTGTTTGGGCGCCCTCTGAAAATTAATGCTAGGTGGAAGATGAAACATATTGTTAGGATAATGTGAAATATCCATAAATTTATCTCAATAGAAAAAGCGTATTTCTTTAAAAGTCTTTCAATAATGCCTCTTAATTTGGTTTAAATATTCCACCAATATTAGATCATCCTTGGGAGGGGGGGGGGGTTCTGGTGTCATATGGTAATGGATGGGGGTGATGGCATATGATGATGGATGGAGGTGATGCCATGACAATGTTTTTGTGGGGGTATAATGATAGGCTTGGGTTACAAAAACTAGTTCGGGATTTTAACGCATAATTTTATTAGGAAATGCCTCAAGCATGTCTTGGGGGGGACGTAGCAATGTCAGGAGGGTGTTTAATATCATCCATAATTTACCAAGGTGGTTTGCATTGCTATTAAATAATATACTCCAAAGCTTAAAGATAAAGCTTCTCGATCGATGATCGATGTTATCAAAGTAGAGACAATAATTGCTAAGTCGACAAGCTTTTTCAGTCATGATACCATTGTAAGGGCAAAGAAGGTTTTACAACAGGTGCTAGAAATTGGAACACGTTTGATTAGATGCCAAAAAGACGATGAACATGTCCTTGACATTTGTAAGTGGTTATCTATGGCATCGAAAGAAAAACGTAAGATCCCGAAATTCGTGATATACTTACCGTGTGAAATTCCAACAATTGGCGATGTGATCGTTTCAACATTAACCTGTCGCATGAATGAACTTTCCCGTAAAATTGAGAGTTTTGTCAGAGCTAAATAAGCAACATCTCGCAGTACAGGCAACTTCTGCCTGGCCCTCTTCCGCTCAGTCGTCTTGCATCAAGGACCAATCCAGTCTTCCTAACTATGCTGTTATGTTAAAAAATTGCCCGTCCAATCTTTCATCTCCACTATTAAGGAAAGATTGTATTGATAAAATATGTCCCGAAGCTGCAAATGGTATTTCAGAGGTGAAACGTTCTTCATCAGAATGAAAAATTTTCGTAAAAAGTAAACCTGCTGCCTCCTCCATTGCTGACCAGGTGAAAAAGTTCCAACCTGGCCTTTTTGCCTCTGTTAAATCTCCCGCCTTCATCAGTGTAATAAAAGGCGTACCGACAGAAATGAATGAAAAGGATCTAGAGAAAATTATTCCAAAGTGTGTCAAAGCTTTGCAGTGTGGCAAGTCTCGTGTCTACAAGATTTATTTTGAACAACGGAGTTATCTCGATTCCTTTCTGAAAAATTCTGTGAAGGTGGGTTATGAAAAGTTATCTGTCCAGAATTTCATATTCATACCTAGACGGTGTTTTAGATGCCATCAACAAGGACATCTTGCTGCTGATTGTAAGAACGTAGAACTGTGCTCTCTCTGTGGTTCCACGGAGCACTCTTCCACCAGGGAAAATCCATGTATTTGAAACATGTTTTGCATTACATGTAAAGAGTCTAATCACACCTGTTGCAGTATCAAATGCCCTCGCAACGCTCAAACCGATAAACGGGCAGCTAAGCAGATAAATGGATATTGTTTTCTCTCTTGGAACATAAATGGTAGTCTTATGAAAAAAGACCTATTCTTGAAAATAAACTTCATAATCATGATATTCTCTGTTTGCAGGAATATATCCTGACCAACCTGGCAGTGTACTTGACATTATTGTCACCTTCAAAACTTTTTCGGTTCCAGCTAAACGTAGTGCTTCTAAAGGCAGAGCTTCAGGGGGTAGTGCTACTTATGTAGCATCGAATCTTAGTTCTAGTATTTTCTTTTCTAGTGACAGTTTTTTAGCTGTTCGAGTAGGTGAGTGCGTAATAATAAATGTGTATTTACCCACAGATTAAAATGATGAAAATTCGGAGAGAGATTTCATATTAGCTGTTAGTAAACTTAGCTCGTGTCTTCGTGATGTCCTTAAACTGAAAATCCCGTATTTGATCGTAGGTGATTTTAATTGTGATTTAAATTGCAGGTTGTCTTCAGCTTCTATCCGTGCTTCTTTACTATTAGGAATAGTTGGTGATGATTTAAACAGAAATATGCTCAGTTTGCTTACATTCATTCTTCCTCTTGCACATCTAACCTTGACCATGTTGTGTCATATAACCTTGATATTTATTATTTATTATTTTTATTTTATTTATAACCCACTGTACAATAAATGTAAAATAGTGGAGTAATAAAAACACAAAAAAAAAAAAGAAAAAGAACAGCGACAATCTAACCACAAATATAATCACTAATAAAAAAAATGGATGAGACTGTGATGTGGGCCCAACCGAAAAGTAGCATCCTGACTGATCTTCGCTTGCACCATTTCAAGCGAGGACAGAATTTCTGTTGCACCATAACGACCAACAAGTCGCCTATTGCGCACAGCAAGTGGCAAATATAATAGGAACTTACAATATCTAAAATAATTAACCTTCATTTGTTTCAGATCATGCTTAGTAAAAATCGGATACAGCCCAGAAGCGAATAAAATCGCATGGTCACAGAAACTACAGTAGAGTTTAGCAAGACAACGCCTATTAAAACGTCCACGGTTTGCAACAATTTTCCCATAACCAGCTTTAAGCTTATCCTTAGAATCACAAATAAATTTACGTCGGATACTTCCTACGGATTCACAAATAGAAATACCAAGCCATTTAATAACATGGACCCTAGGTACCGTAAAGGTATTGCAAGCAAGGGGAGTAGCAGGGGGATTAACAGCGTTGAAGAGTAAATATTCACATTTCAAAGTATTTAATGATAGGCCTATTTCACTAAGCATAGATCCAACCATGCTAACATTCCATTCAAGCCTCCTTTTGGAACGACTAATCAGGAGGAGGTCATCAGCATATGCTAAATAAGACACTTCCAAAAAAACAAAAAAACAACTGGAGGGAATCTTATTAATCACACTCAAAATACAAGCATTAAAAATATGAGGCGAAAGAACTCCTCCTTGCCTAACTCCGCTTTTAACAGGAATATTTCCAAAAACACATCCATTCGATTTCAATCTAACATATGAATTCGAATACTAAAAACGTAGCAGAGAAATAATCGATGGGTTTATACCAAGCTGATGTAAAGAATAAAAAGCCTGAGGGTGCACAACACTGTCGAAAGCTTTAGATATGTCTAAAGCACATATATGTAATGATTGACCTTTCGTTTGTGCATCCTTAAAAAGGAGAGCAAGCACCCGATGTGCATAATGACAAGAAATCCCCTTTTTAAATCCAAACTGATTAGCATCATAATTCACAAAATCAATAATATAAGGAAGAAGCACATATTCAAAAAGTTTGCTAATATTGCAGGCGGCAGTAATAGGCCTATAAGAATCACATTTATTTACGTCTTTTCCTCTCTTTACAATTGAGGTAACAGTACCACATAGGAAACTATCAGGCACGAAAGAACAACAAAGACACATTTGAAAAAGTAGCTGCAAATGTTTTACTAGTTCCCGAGAATCTTTCCGTAGATGAAAAACGCTTATACCATCAATATCAATAGACTGAGACTTCAGCCGCCTGATCGATTCAGTAATTATATCAGCTGACACAGGAGGGACGTGCTTTTGTTGCATTTTTTCGGGAAGGTACTTAGCTAGGAATTGGTAATATCGGCTATGTGCAACGAAATTAACACGGGAAAAAATATTAGAATAATGTTGAACCCAAGCTGATTGCGGAATATTATCACTCTTATAATCAGTAAACTTGGAAGAATTCGTCACAAACTTCCACTCTTTCGAACTGTTTGGAAAATTAACTCCAGCTTCACGAACGGACCGCAGTTGTCTTTTATAAGCCGTTTTCGTTTTACGTTTAATATAAAAAACAGTACCACGAGAGGGATGCACACAAACAATCCAAATCCGTAACCATAGCTTGGCCTGATTTTTCACTTTTTTTAAAAGAGGGTCATAATTCCAAAAAAACTTTCGCGTGTTGGACTTAATACGTTCAATTGGGACAGCTACTTTTTCGGTTTTTTTCAAACATAAAATAATTTGATGATAATACATATTCAATTGCAAACAAGCACTGGGTGAGGTAACTCCACAACAGAGGAGGTTATAAGGCACATTAATGTTACTCAGCAGGCTTGCAAGCGTGGCCACATATAAAGGCCAATCACAACGATTCCAATTTCGCCGTTGAAACCACTTTTTTTCTACGGATTGGGGAGTATTTATTACTAGTTTAGATGTGACTGACACACACAAAGATATGGGTATGTGATCATAATCTCTTTCATCTTCATCAACATGGACAGTTGAAGTTGTAACACCAGCAGAGCATACACAGTGGTCAAGGTTAGACCGGGAGCCGCTGGCATGTATGTAAGTAAATGGAAGATCTTTTGTCAGAATCCGAAAACCAAGGGGGAGGCACTCGAGCAGTGAATCGGATCGGGGGGAGGACATTGTTATATCACAGTTCATTTTACCCATTAGTAGCCAATCATAACCAAGTTTCTCAATACCCGATACCAAATTTTTCAGTTTTTTGCACGCTTTAACAAAATGGGTGAATGACGCAAGATTATTCTTATTATGCGGCAAATAAACATTGACTAATACAAGATCACCAATCCTGACGGCTAAATAAATATCATCAGATCCGTAACACTGTGGGGAAAGGGACGAGAGTTTCTGATTCAGCACGCAAGCCAACCCATCGGAGGGACGACCACGAGTTCTTTGGGCATTTGTAGAAAACACACTGTGACGGGGGCTACGTTGAAGGACATTTATGCGCACCGCCGGCAATAAATGTTCTTGAAAAAGGACTACATCAAATGTATCAAGAAGATTATCAATACAAATGTCCTTATCTTTGGTCCCATTAATATTAAAAGAACAAATAGAGATAGGCAAAGATATCATTTGGCAATACCTTTGGTAGCAATAGCACGCAACTTGGGACATCGCAAACTATATGACACATGGTCTCCACCACAGTTAGCGCATTTAGGGGACAACTGACAGGGAGAGTCCTTTGATGATTCGTGGGGATCGGAGCATCGGGAGCATTTCACTACTGGGCTTTTGCAATTGGCAACTACATGGTCAGGAGAACGGCATCTATGGCAACAACGCGGGATCTGAAAACACTCAAAAGCGCGCAAAAATTCATAGTCAACTTTCAATCCATTTTTAATGGCATTGATCTTAGTTGCAACATCTACAAACGAAATTCTGAGTGCATGGGAAATTCCAAGCCTTGTTACGTCAGAGACTCCAGGGTATTTAGTAAGGCGAGAGATATCGTAATCAGTGCATATACCCTTTAATAGACCAAAATATTTCTTTTCGATAAGTTTGGCTTTAGAGTTCGCTAAAACTGAGGGCACAGCCTTGCAAAAATCATTTACGGCCACATTATCGATTCTTACAACAAGTTTATCGTAAGACGACCGTATGCTGCTAAATGCCTCATGACCGGAGATCTTGTCAATTACCTCTCTACGTTTTGCTGGGTTATTCAAAACCTTAGGCACATTCGAGATAACAACTGTGGCTAGATTTTCATTCGCGGGGACAGTAGGTAATGCCGGGAAATTCATATCATAATTTGTGAGCTTAGAATCAATAACTTCTAGAGTTCGGCCAATATTATTAATCTTGGTAGCTAAGCGTGAATATGCTACAGCCGGTATGGTAGGAACTTCGGTTGGAAGTCGGATCACATAAATAGGAATAGTTATATTCTCAGAATCACATTTCCGGATTAAATCAATCATATCTCTGATATTATTTGTAATTGCTTTATTCCCAACGCGCTTAGGACAACAGTCATCTGGAACTGTAGCTGAATAAAGTTCAATCTTTGCAGTTGAAACGGCCGAATTCTCGAAAAAATCAACCGCATGACTCACAATAATATCGTCGTCAATTCCCGCTTCGAAATTCACTTGGATAAAGTTCTAAACAGGCGAATAAACATACCTGTCATTATCGCTTGCAGCACTCATAGTCCGCTTTAAACCGGTTTATCTAGGCAGGCAATTCACATCACGTCTTGTCTTGGCAAGAGCTAAATGAATACTGCCTTGTGTTGAGGTAGTTTCTAAATTTCAAGTTTCAGACCACCTTCCTATTGCTTCTAGTTTTAAACGAGAAGCTTTTCAGATTCCAGTGTTACAGGCTCATACTGTTCACCGACATAAGTGGTATACTTCTTGCGATTGGAATAAAATTGACGCATCTCAGCTCATCGAAAGTTCAGATTGTATCCAAAACAAGATCCGGGTTCCATTTCATCTTCTGCAAAAGTCTTCTAATAAAGACATTAATGAGGTTAGATTAACTCTTGATATCTACTCCGTAGAAATCCACCATGCCGTTTTGTGTGCTGAAAAAAGAGCGGTTCCTCTTAAAAAAATACGTGTTGGTACCCAAGTTCTCGGGTGGTCAGGGAGTCTAGCGCTCTCTGAAGCTTGTGACCGTGCTAAATTTTGGTACAAATTTTGGAGAGATTACCTTTGCCCCCGTCAAGGAATAGTCAAGGAACTGAGGAATGTGTAAAAAAAAATGTTTTGCTAAGGAACTTGCCCTTCTTCTATCTAAAATGCAGAAGCTTTATCCCGAGAAGGTCAGGAGTTCACCTGATCTACTGTGTAAGCATTACCTCGTACTATCTCCTCCAATTTCCCAGATCCGAATGGCATTCCTTTGTCCGAATGGATATCCCATTTTTCAAATGAATTTTCTGAGCCTGATCCTGTTTTAGTCACAATTTTGTGACGAGCTCTGCAACTTCATTGATGAATCTCCTGACCTAGATTTTGTTGTTACTTGTGACGACGTTATAAAAGCCATATCCCAACTTAAAAAGAAAGTGTCCTGTGGGATAGATAAGGTGAGCACTCTACACATCATTAATGGAAGTTATGTATTGGTGCGTCACCTCAGCCTTCTCATGCAAATGATATTTGTTACAGGTATTGTTCCATCCTTGTTCTGCATTGGTGATCTGACTCCGATTCCCAAAAAAGGAAAATATGAGCTGCAATGTTCTTTTTTCCGTCCCATCACCGTCTCTGCTACGATATACAAACTTTTTGAGCTTCTTTTTCTTGACGAAATAAGACAGAAATGTTACGTTCCCCCATATAAGTTTGGTTTTTAGGCTAATCTTGGCTGTTCTCATGCTCTTACAGCAGTTTTTACTGCCCTCGCCGACACTGAATCTTCGGGAGAAAGTATGATCCTCGCGAGACATGACGTTAAACGTGCGTTTGATTGCTTAATTCATTCGTCAATGCTTTTTCATATGGGAAGGCAAGGCGTAAACCCATCAGTTGTCTGTGTTCTAAGGGATTTATATAGGAATCTAAGTGTGCGTTTAAAACTTCCATCCCGTTTTCCCCTGCAATCGGCTCTTCATCAATCCGAATATAATTGCATTAATTCTTTTGTGAGACCAAACTCTTTGAACGCTTCGAATATGCTTGTGATTCCTCAGTACCCCATTTTTGTTAAGAAAGGGACTAGACAGGGAGCACTTTCCCAACCCTGTTCAAGAATAGTGTCCTGGAAGCTCAGGCAAAGTGTTTTCCTTCATACATTCTTGGGAGAATCGATATGTCTCATATGTGTTATGCTGATGACATCTTGAATCTCAGCCGTACGATCCAGCACATTGAGCAGAATTTCAAAATCCTTAAAGATGAATGTTCAAAAATCGGTCTGTCTTTTAATCCTGAGAAATCCGAAATTATCCTATTCAATTGGCGAAAATATCCTATTCTTCTAAATCTAGACAGTTCTCTTGTTAAACTCGCAGACCATATTAAATACCTGGGCCTTCCAATTGGCACATCTATAGGCCACGCACGTCGTTTGTTGATTTCTCACGTTTAGCGTAAAATTAGCATTTCTTACGCTGTAATCGTAAAAAGTAAACTACCTTTCAACGATTACCTTCTAGCATCCATTTACAGCGCCACAGACCTTCCACGTCTGCTTTACATTGCTCCTTTCTGGAAATTCTTTACAGTTACAGATAAAAAGCACCTACGATAAATCTTCTTCAGATTTGCTACATTTGCCCCCTTGGACAAGAAAACGTGAAATTATTCATTTGTATGAGAAAGCTGACCCAAATATTAACATCTCTATCCCGTTTTCAAAGTAAGTTTAATCATGCATGGTCACCAATTTGTTCACAATAGTGTTTAGTATTAATGTAATGTATGTGATGAATTTTTTTCTCTCTATTTTATGTCATTTTAGTGATTATTCCGTATATGTACCTTTTGTTTGACGGGTAATAAATGAATAATAATAATATTAGTATTAATAAATCTCTCTCCCGTTTTAAAAGAAACTTTAATCATCCTTTCGTTAACATCGTTGTTCGTATTAATGCAATGAAGAGTTTTTTTTTGTCATATATTTGAGTTTTCAATGTGTGTTTGTGTCCTTCTTTTTCTTCTTTTTTTGTTTTCTTTAGTGATTACTGTCTTTAGTCTACTGTACCTTTTGTACCTTTTTTTGACGGGCAATAAATGAATAATAATAATAAGATATCTACTTTCCTGACGGAAAGTAGATATCTGTCCATTTGAAACGGGGTGAGTCGCATGACGTCATTGGAGTCCAGAGATGCGTGTCACGGAGTCTTGGCAACTGTTTTCCCTTTAATAGAGCTGATAACTACATTCCGTAGGTATGACGGCTTGAGGGTTCGATAAATCCTCTTATCTGACCCTTTGAAGGAGAGGGTGTGTCACGTGGTGTAACATGCTCTTGAAACGGGGGTGTGTACCCTAACGTCAGAAGACTTTTACAGAAAAACAAAGGGGTGTGTCACAGAAAAACACCTGACCTAACCCAACCATTTAATTCTTGCCAAGGACATTGAACTGTTGCCAAAAAAACTTTGTCTGACTCATGAAAACCTAACAAAAGTCAATAAAAACAATTTTTTATACGTGTCTTTTACAGTTTTTTAGTGTGCCTCCCCCCCTCAACAAAATTATTGGATACGCCTTTGCCTACTGAAATTTTTTTTTCGCAGGCTATGTAATTTTTTGAAGTGGTAGGTTCTACTTAAAAATAAGATTTTAATCAGCAATAACAGGCATTTTTTGCAGAAAATAAGATTCTTGAAACAACATTTAAAAAATATCAGTGGAAGAGAGAAATTTATAAAACTGGATCGCCAAATGACAAACTATGGAGGCGTAAAGTTTAAGAACCCAGCCCGTGACGGGCAAAACCCACAACTTAAGTCCATAACCTTTTGTTAATAGCTTTGATCTCGAATTTACAACCCAGATTATGAACTGATGATACCGATGGTATTTTTCACCATTTGGACTATGATAAAATGGTAAACGTACAGATCAAAGTGCGATTTTAAAATTTATTTTATACCTGGAAAAGGCCTATGATCTCGATTCAGGTACAATCACAGGGTGGAGTTGTTTAGACTTACTCCCCCAGTGAAGTCAACTTATGAAAACTTTGGAAGAGGAGGGGCAAAATATATTTTTCAAAATATCATGAGGAGGATTAAAATGAAAATACCCTCCCAAAAGGAATCTTTCGAAGTATAGGTAGGGGAAGTTAAAAATTATAGGGGTTACATTCTCCTCCTGTCTTCGTTCCCTAATTGACACCACTGCTCTCCCCAGGCCTAAGAACAGTCAAGAAATTTAAGATTTTACCATATGTCTAATGTTTCCTATGCAATTTTTGCGGACTTTCAAAGTACAATCTTAATTCAAATCATCGTCAAACTATCATCTCCGGGTGTACCCCCTCCTCCCCAAAAAATCTAATTTTTCTCGAGTTTCTTGGCACTCTTATAGAAATTATGTGAATATATATAATAGAAATAAGATAGAAAAAATGAGATATAATAGAAATATATAATAAAAAAATGTGAATATAATAGAGATATACATAATAAAAATCTTATAGAAATAAGAATATGTCAAATACGTTTTTACTACCCCATCCCCTAATAAAACCTACACTTTAGTAGTGATGTAGTAATATAAGAGAGCAGGCGGGTTGGACATTACTGTGTCAATATAAGAGAGTGGACAGGTGGGACATTCCTGTATCAGTGAAAGAGAGCGGGCAGGTGATGTTGTGTTTATATATCTTTGGTTGTTTTTTATGTTGTAATTATAATCAACATACCATAAAAATTCATACTGTTCACAGCACAATGATTTTGTATTAAATTTTATGTTTCTGTTAAAAGTCAAGACTGTTTTCATACATCGATGGATGTTTTATGGAAAACGAACTTGATGATTACGAAATTCTAGGCCATATGTTAGGCATGTTTTTTACGTTTAATAGTTTTTTGGACTGTTATGGATTTTTCAATGTTAGACATGATTCTTCATTATGGTATGATTATAGGAATTGACAGAAACGAAAATGGTAAACCATCTGAGGGGATGCTAACTCCTATTAAAAAATGCTTTTTTTTTGGGCGATTCTCGACTTTGTTCGGTATAATACACAACTACCATTTGAACAGTGCTGTAAGGTCCTATATCCCAACCCCAAGGACCCCCTCCCCCAGATTTTTTAGGCCCCTTCTCTAATTTTTAAAAAATCCTTTTTTGCGCGTTTGAAACAAAGAAGGCCCCCCTCCCTCAAACTTTTTGCTCCCCCCCCCCCATTTTTTCAAAACATTTTTTTTGCAAGCTTGAGACGCAGAAGGGCTCCCCCTTCCCCACATTGTTACATTCTAAATCGTTCACCGTAATTTTCTGAAAGCGAGAATTTACAGTGTCATGTATGTTTCATTAGATTTCATTAGATCTTATATACATTGTCCTGTTTATATGAAAAGCTTTGTAAACGTGTTTTGGCAATTATCCATTTTTTAATACTTTTTCTGCGCACTTGAGATTCAGAAGGAGCCCTCCCCCCCCCCACCCAAGTTTTTGCGCTTTGGAGTATTTCAGTCGGGTTTTGTCGTGATTTACCTTGTCACTATTACATTCTGAAGATGCTTCAAAGTACAACTCTTTCATTGAAATGTAAGAGCTGTAATATTTCAGTAGTGATTTGTCGTGGTCTACCTTTGTCACTGTTACATTCTCTTGATGTTTCAAAGTTCATTTTGGATTTTTTTCGTTGAAATGTAAGAGTTGGAATATTTCACTAGTTTTTGGATTTTTTCGTTTAAATGTAAGAGTTGGAATATTTCAGTAGTGTTTTGTCGTGATTTACCTTGTCACTGTTACATTCCGAAGATGTTTCAAAGTTCATTTTGGATTATTTTCGTTGAAATGTAAGAGTAGGAATATTTCAGCAGTGATTCGTCGTGGTTTACCTTGTCACAGTTACATCCTGAAGATGTTCCAAAGTTAATTTTAGATTTTTTTTTCGTTGAAATGTAAGAGTTCGAACATTTCGGTAGTGTTAATTCATGGTTTACCTTGTCACTGTTACATTCTATTGATGTTTCGAAGTTCACTTTGGATTTTTTTTAGTAAAAATTTAGAGATAGAATATTTCAGTAGTGTTTTGTCATGGTTTATCTTGTCACTGTTACATTCTCTTGATGTTTCAAAGTTAATTTTTTTCGTTTAAATTTAAGAGTTGAAATATTTCAGTAGTGTTTAGTCGTGATCTACCTTGTCGCTGTTACATTCTGAAGATGTTTCAAAGTTTATTTTGCATTATTTTTTCATTGAAATGCAAAATTTGAAATATTTCAGCAGTGTTTTTTCGTAGTTTACGTTGTCACAGTTACATTCTGAACATGTTTGAAACTTCGTTTTGGATTTTTCCTTTGAAATGTAAGAGTTGCAATATTTCAGCAGGGTTTTGTCGTGGTTTACCTTGTCTCTGTTACATTCTTTAGATGTTTCAAAGTTCATCTAGGATGTTTTTCATTTAAATGTAAGAGTTGGAATATTTCAGTAATGTTTCGTCGTGGTTCACCTTATCACTGTTACATTCTGCAGATGTTTTAAAGTTCATTTTTTTTTTCATTCAAATATAAGTGTTGTAATATTTCAGTAGTGTTTTGTCATGGTTTAGCTTGTCACTGTTACTTTGAATTGATGTTTTACAGTTCATATTGATTTTTTTCGTTGAAATGTAAGAGTTGGAATATTTCAGTATGGGTTTGCCGTGGTTTACCTTGTCTCTGTTACATTCTTTAGATGTTTCAAAGTTCATCTTGGTTGTTTTTTCTTGAAATGTAAGAGTTGAAATATTTCAGTAGTGTTTTGTCGTGGTTTACCTTGCCTCTGTTACATTCTTTAGATGTTTAAAAGTTCATCTTGGATGTTTGTCATTGAATTGCAAGAGTTGGAATATTTCAGTAGTGTTTCGTTGTCGTTTACCTTGTCTCTGTTACATTCTTTAGATGTTTCAAAGTTCATCTTGGTTGTTTTTTCTTGAAATGTAAGAGTTGAAATATTTCAGTAGTGTTTTGTCGTGGTTTACCTTGCCTCTGTTACATTCTTTAGATGTTTAAAAGTTCATCTTGGATGTTTGTCATTGAATTGCAAGAGTTGGAATATTTCAGTAGTGTTTTGTCGTCGTTTACCGTGTCTCTGTTGCATTCTTTAGATTTTTCAAAGTTCATCTTGGATGTTTTTCATTGAAATGTAAGAGTTGGAATACCTTGCCTCTGTTACATTCTTTAGATGTTTCAAAGTTCATCTTGGATGTCTTTCATTGAAATGTAAGAGTTGGAATATTTCATTAGTGTTTCGTCGTGGTTTACCTTGTCACCTTTACATTCTCTTGATGTTCAAAGTTAATTTTCGATTATTTCGCTTAAATCGCTTCCTGGCATTATATTCAGTCGCTTCCTGGCATTTGACCTGTTAACACCTATGCTGGGTTAAATTTTTGAAACCCGTTTTTGGAAGTTATTATAATCCAAGTTTCAATCATTGACCAGTTTCGAGCTATATAAACTGGATTTATTGTTTCGCTATTATGTCAAGGCCCATGAAATACACATGCCCTGAGTGCAGACTTCGTGCCGCCAGTGGAACAGTGCAGTGCAGTCGGTGTTTTTGTTTAAACTGCCAGCCCCCCCGTTCTTTAAATGAGGGCCCCGCACCACCTTTTATACCACTTTTTCTACCCCTTGTCGTTGAACCACGTTCTACGACCAAGTCTGCCACAAAAACAATCACCCCAACACCAATTTCAAAAAATCAAGCTTCCCACATCCCCCCTTGTGTTGACTGTATTAAACACATCAAACAGCTGGATCATCTCCGAGCTATATACAACTCCCAGTTAGAGAAGAATTCAGAGCATGAAGTAGCCATTGAAGAGTTGAAAAAACAAGTTGAACTTTTTCTCAATGACCAAAAAATTGGTAACGATATGCTACAGGAACGTGATCTTGAAATTAAAAAATTAAGTGAAAATATAAACTCTCATAATTCACAACGCCACCTTACGGAAGATGATTTCTGCAGTCTAGAGAACAATCAGGTGACCCTTAAATTGAAAATCACCAAATTACAAGAGGATTTAAAAAACAATGAAGCAATTATTATTACCCTAGGGAATCAATTGTCTGAGTTCAGCAAGTCCAGCATTAATTGCAGAGTGTCCCATGAGAGCTTACAAATACCTACGTCTGATGACCTTGAGTTCGTTAATAGTCCAGTGACTTCCGGCTTTTTTCATAAATTATTTGGTGATAATGAACTAAAAAAAAAGGTTATGGAGAAGTTATTATCAGACGATGACATTTTTATTATCTTTGAAAAAATTAGTAAAGTGAAGGATAAAAGTGAAATAAATACAAAAATAAGCAGAAAGGAAAATGTAATCTGCAAGCATTTTAATAGTGGTTTCTGCAAGTTCTGCAAACAATGCAAGTTTCTGCATATTTGTAGCCAGTTTATTTCGGGAGTTTGTGTGTCTCATAAGTGTATTTTTGACCATGTTGATCTTTGTTCTGTTTTATATTGTATTGATAAGTCGTGTCCTTTTGCTCATGCCTCTCCAGGATTGGAGCGCAGGTTTAAAAACCCAACGTTTTTTAGAGCGACGCCTAAAGTATTCGCGACCCCCCCCCCTCCTCTTGTTCGTGTTCCATTCGACTTTCAGTCTTATCCCCCTGCATACCCGTTACAGAGCAGTATTCCACAGGAATCCATCCCTCGAAACAATCCTCCGCCCCAAGTTCTTACGCGTGCCCAGTCAGTCCAACCCCCACAATCACTTCACTCAATTCGGACCATCCCCAAACACCCCCTCACTCATATTCCTCCCAAAAATCCACTTCCGTTCGACTCCTTTCGTCTCCGCACGTCCAAAAAGTTACCAGCTGGTTACCAGCTGGCTCCCCACTCAGACACCCTCCACCGTACTTCCCTCCCTCAGCATCATCTTGCCCCCCCCCAACCCCCATATAAAGAACACTCCCAATTTGACTTATTCCCAGATCACCAGGAAACCTTTCTCCCTTCCATTGCACTTTACCCCCCCCCCTGGCTACCCTACCAGTATGACTCTGGTTTAAGAGTAAGCAGGCAGAACGATCCACAGGTAGCACATCCATGCAGAGTTTCTAAAACTTTAAATAGTAAGACGAATTCCACCGTAGTTCCATCCCAACTTAATAATATTCCCATAATTTGTTCGCTGTCCTCCTTTTCTCTGAAGCCCGGTCCAGTCCCGCCTTTTAATAATGCCTCAAAGTCACCCCCTTACCCACATCATCCTTCTCATAAACTTCAACCCCAAATACCTGCATCCCGAATTGAAAAAAAAATCCCAATACCCAAATCGGTTTAATTTTCCAACTTTTCTACTTACCAATGCTGAGAGCCTGAATTTGGAAAAAATTACCGAACTCGAGGGTATCTCTGAAATTCATAAAATTAATATTATTGCTGTGACAGAGGTTCAGTCCCAGAACCCAGATTTCCTTAAAATTAGCAATTATACTCAGTTTATAAAACTTCGCCCTCCCGATCACCCTCTCGGGAAAAAAGGGGGTGGTATATTATTTCTTGTCCGAGATAACCTCCAACCTAAACTCATCCCCACCCCCAACTTATCAGATTATGATGAAATTCTATGGCTGAGCCTTAGACCGAAAGCACTTCCCCGCCCTTTCAATTTACTTGTAACCGCTGTCTTCTATCATTCCCCTCACCAAAGTATTGACCAGAAACGCAAATTTATCCAACAATTTCTTATAAGTGCTGACTTTGTGTTATCAAAGTATCCGAACGCTGGTAGTTGCTTACTTGGCGATGCAAATGACCTGAGGATAGACTCTATCTGCACCTCTCTTAATATTAAACAACTGGTTAAAATATCTACAACAAAAGGTAACACCTCTCTGGATGTTATTTGTTCAAACATGAGTAAGTATTACAACTCCCCGCAAGCACTAACACCACTAGGAGGCAGTTACCACTATTGTCTTCTTTCTCCTCCTTCCTCAGCCATTGAACATTCCTTTACTACCTCCATTGGGGTTTGCCGTCCCCTCAGTGACACAGGACTTTTTTCCTTTGGATCATGGCTGACCAGTGAAAGTTGGTCAGACCTTTATAATTCTAATAACCTTGATGACAAAATTTTGATTTTTCACAAAAAACTAATTGATTCCTACTCATTATGTTTCCCAGAAAAAAAAAATCAGAAAATGCTCCAGTGATAAACCTTACATAAATAATCACATAAAAATATTAATCCGCACGAAAATAAGCTTATTTAAGAGGGGTAATTTAACTGAAGCAAATAAGTTAAAAAAGGAATTAAAAAGTCAAATTAGAAAAGCTGCCCAAGACTATTATAAAAATAAAATTAAATACTTGTGCGGTGATAAACAAAATAACTGGTACTCTGAAATAAAAAAACTTACCAGCAAGAGTCAAGAATAACTAAATTTTAATATAAATGAACCTCCAAAGACCACAGCTAATGACCTCAATAAGTTTCTGGCTTCTATTGTCCAGAGTCTCCCATCACTATCTTACGAATTTCCAGATATTCCTGTTCCTTTTTCACTCCCACATATTTCTCCTCTAGAAGTTGTAAAAAAAATTGAAAAACTAAAACGATCAAGCATTTGCCCTTTAGATATTCCTGTTCCTCTGATTAAAGCTTTCAGTGATTACCTCTCAAAACCCCTATCCACCCTGTTTAATGAAATTACCGAATCTGGACAGTTCCCTCAATATTGGAAACAAGGCTTTGTTACCCCAATCAAAAAGAATAATGGGAAGCCTGGCTTTGATTGCATTCGTCCTATTATCCTCACCTCGATTTTTTCAAAATTGTATGAAAGTTTTCACGCAGACTGGCTTAAGATGAAAGTCCTCCACCTCATTGATCTTAGACAGTTTGGTAATCTCAAATCCACGTCAACCTCTAATTACCTGATCCATCTTGTTGATACCATGGGTAAACTACTTGAAAAACTTAACACTTGGCTTAATCTAATTTCTATTGATCTTCAAAAAGCTTTTGATTTGATTAACCACAATTTACCCATAGATAAACTTATAAATGAATTCCACATTGAAACTTTCCTTGTTAAGCTCGTTGCCTCTTTTCTTTCTAATAGATCCCAAGCAGTTAAATATCTAAATTGTTTCTCAGATCATCTCCCCATATTTAATGGCATTCCTCAGGGAACTATTCTAGGCCCTCTCCTTTTTTCTCTTATGATTAATAGCCTTTCAACCCTTTATGACAATAGATGGAAATTTGTCAATGACTTGACAGTTTTAGAGATATGTCATAAAAACATCTTTAGCAACCCAATGGGCATACTCCAAGATATTGCCTGTGAGGCATCTTCCCTTGACATGACAGTTAACCCTTCTAAATCCGCAATAGTCTCAGTAAGTTTCCTTAAATCCCCTCCCCTTTTTGTTGCTCCTATTCCTCCTGAAACCTCTGTCATATCTCTTAAACTCCTTGGTGTTACGATTTCTTCTAATTTGAAATGGGATGCCCAAATAAATAATATCCTACGACAACCAAACTCCTCGCTTTCCCTCCTTAAACTTTTAAATAAATTCAGTTGCCCCCAATCACATTTACTACAAGTATACATTTCTTTTGTGCGTCCTATATTAGAGTAAGCTTGTCCTATGTAGCATCCTGTCGTGTCAATTAAGGCAACAAAAAAAATTAAAAATGACCAAAAGAGAGCTCTAGGAATTATTTTTAAAGAGGGCATGATACCATATTTGTATTTGTTAAAAATTTCAAAACTAGAGGCCCTCAAGGGATAAAGAAATAATTTGTGCCTCCGTTTTGGTAAGTTGGCACTTTTGAACCCCCGTACTGCGTCCCTTTTGCCAGATTACCATGTACCTGATAGAAATCGTCCTCCACGAACTGTGTCCCAGCCTATCCCCACCAAATCTCCCATTCTTTGTACTACCTTGCGGTATAAGAAATCTTTTATCACTATTTTTACTGACATAATAGTGGTTAATTTGTACATAAATCTTGTCTTTTATGTTATATAATAAAAGAAACAGCTCGTTTTTCTTTATACTCTTTTTTTTTGTTCCCTATCCCCCTTTTATGTTGTTTTTTTAAACATTGGTTAATGTGTATATTATCTATTTTTTCAGTTTTATCAGTTTTTATCTTTTTAACTAGTTGCCATTTTGCAGTTTTTAATATAAGTGACAAAGGAATCATATAGCATTACGATATTTAATTATTTATTTATTTTTATTTTTTTTGCATTGGTTGCCAATTTTTTAGTTGTTGTTCTTTTGTTATGATTTTCTTGCTTGTTTGTTTTTTTTGTGGACTTCGAAATTTGAATTCGGCCCTTCAGGGCTTGTGATAGAAATTTCTCGAAATAAATATATAAATATATATATATATATCTCATAGTGTTTCGTCGTGATTTACCTTGTCACTGTTACATTCTGAAGATGTTTCAAAGTTTATTTTGGATTTTTTCGTTGAAATGCAAGAGTTTGAATATTTCAAAATGGTTTTGTTGTAGTTTACCTTGTCAGTGTTACATTCTGAAGATGTTTCAAAATTCATTTTGGATTTTTTCGTTGAAATGTAAGAGTTGAAATAGTTCAGTAGTGTTTTGTCGTAGTTTATCATTTCACTTTTATATTCTGAAGATGTTTAAAAGTTTATTTTGGATTTGTTTGTTAAATGCAAGAGTTGGAATATACCAGTAGTGTTTTTTCTTGGTTTACCTTGTCATTGTTATATTTTGTAGATGTTTCAAAGTTCATTATAAATTTTTTAGTTTTTTTGTTATGTTATGTTGATATTGTTTTATTGTTATTGTTGGTTATGTTATAATAATGTTGTTTGATGGCTTTTGTTGATATGTTTCAATGCTCATTTTGGATTTTGTCGGTGAAATGTAAGAGTTAAAATATTTCAGTAGCGTTTCGTCGTGGTTTGCATTGTCACTGTTACATTCTGAACATGTTTCTAAGCTCATTTTGGATATTTTTCGTTGAAATATAAGAAATGAAATATTTCAGTAGTGTTTCGTCGTGGTGTACATTGTCACAGTTAAATTCTCTTGATGTTTCAAAGTTCATTTAGATTTTTTTCATTGAACAATAAAAGTTGGATTATTTCAGTAGTGTTTTGTCGTGGTTTACCTTGTCACCGTTACATTCTGAAGATGTTTCAAAGTACTTTTGTGATTTTTCTGTTGAAATGTAAGAGTTGGAATATTTCACTAGTGTTTCATCGTGGTTTACCTTTTCACTGTTATATTCTGAAGATTTTTAAAGTTCATTTTTTTTTTTTTTTCATTTAAATATAATTGTTGGAATATTTCTTGGTTTACCTTGTCACTGTTATATCGAATTGATGTTTCAAAGTTTTTTTTTTATTTTTTTCGTTGAAATGTAAGTGTTAGAATATTTCATTAGTGTTTTGTTGTGCTTTACCTTGTCACTGCTACATTCTGAAGATGTTTTAAAATTCATTTTGATTTTTTGTTGAAATCTAAGAGTTGGAATATTTCAGTAGTGTTTTGTCGTGGTTTGCCTTGTCACAGTTACATCCTGAAGATGTTCACAAGTTAATTTTATATTTAGTTTTTTGTTGAAATGCAAGAGTCGAAATATTTCAATAGTATTTTGTCGTGGTTTCCCTTGCCACTGTTGCATTCTCTTGATGTTTCAAAGTTCATTTCGCTTTTTTTTTTCATTGAAATGTAAGAAATGCAATACTTCAGTAGTGTTTTGTCGTATTCTACCTTGTCACTGTTACATTCTCTTGACGTTTCAAAGTTCATTTTGGATTTTTTTTCTTTGAAATTTAAGAGTTGAAATATTTCAGTAATGTTTTGTCGTGGTTTACCATATCACTTTTACATTCTGAAGATGTTTCAAAGTTAATTTTTGATTTGTTCGTTGAAATGTAAAAGTTTGAATATTCCAGTAGTGTTTTGTCGTGATTTACCTTGCCAATGTTATATTCTGAAGATGTTTCAAAGTTCATTTTGAATTTTTTCGTTTTGTTGTTATGTTATGTTGATGTTGTTTTATGGTTATTGTTGGTTATGTTATGTTAATGTTGTTTGATGGCTATGGTTGTTATGTTTCAAAGATCATTTTGTATTTGTTCGTTGAAATGTAAGATCTGGAATATTTCAGCAGTGTTTCGTTGTGGTTTACCTTCTTACTATTACATTCTCTTGATGTTTCAAAGTTCATTTTGGATTTGTTTTTTCATTGAAATGAAAGAGTTCAAATATTTCAGTAGTGTTTTGTCGTGGTTTACCCTGTAACTTTTACATTCTCTTGATGTTTCAAACTTTTTTTTGAATTTATTTCGTTGAAATAGAAGAGTTAGAATATTTCAGTAGTGTTTTGTCGTGGTTTATATTGTCACTGTTACATTCTGAAGATGTTTCAAAGCTCATTTTGGATATTTTTCGTTGAAATGTAAGAAATGGAATATTTCAGTAGAGTTTTGTCGTGGTTTACATTGTCACAGTTACATTCTCTTGATGTTTCAAAGTTTTTTTGGATTATTTTTCGTTGAACTATAAGAGTAGGATTATTTCAGTAGTATTTTGTCGTAGTTCACCTTGCCACCGTTACATTCCGAAGATGTTTCAAAGGTCTTTTTGTTTTTTTTCGTTTAAATGTATGAGTTGGAATATTACAGTAGTGTTTTGTCGTGGTTTACCTGGTTACTGTTACATTGAATTGATGTTTCAAAGTTCATTTTGATTTTTTTGTTGAAATGGGAGAGTTGGAATATTTCAGTAGTGTTTTGTTTAGGTTTACCTTGTCACTGTTACATTCTGAAGATGTTTCGAAGTTCATTTTGGATTTGTTCGTTGAAATGTAAGAGTTGGAATATTTCAGTAGTGTTTTGTCGTAGTTTATATTGTCACAGTTACATTCTAAAGATATTTTAAGGTTTATTTTGGATATTTTCGTTGAAATCTAAGAGTTGGAATATTTCAGTAGTGTTTTGTCATGGTTTACATTATCACTTTTACATTCTCTTTATGTTTCCCAGTTCGTTTTGGATTTTTTTTTGTTGAAATGTAAGAGTTGAAAATTTTCAGTAGTGTTTTATCATGGTTTACCTTGTCTCTATTACATTCTTTTGATGTTTCAAAGTTCATTTTCAATGTTTTTCATTGAAACGTAAGAGTTTGAAATATTTCAGTAGTGTTTTTCCGTGGTTTACCTTGCCTCTGTTACATTCTTTAGATGTTTCAAAGTTCATCTTGGATGTTTTTCATTGAAATATAGGAGTTGGAATATTTCAGTAGTGTTTTGTCGTGGTTTACCTTGTCTCTGTTATATTCTTTAGATGTTTCAAAGTTCATCTTGGATGTTTTTCATTGAAATGTAAGAGTTGAAATATTTCAGTAGTGTTTCGTCGTGGTTTTCCTTGTCACTGTTACATTTTCTTGATGTTTCAAAATACATTTCGGATTTTTTGTTTCATTGAAATATAAGAGATACAATATTTAAGTAGTGTTTTGTCGTGTTCTACCTTTTCACTGTCACATTCCCCTGACGTTTCTAAGTTCATTTTGGATTTTTTTTTTCGTTGATATGTAAGAGTTGGAAAATTTCAGTAGTGTTCTGTCATAGTTTACCATATCACTTTCACATTCTGAAGATGTTTCAAAGTTTATTTTGGATTTTCTTGTTAAATGTAAGAGTAGGAATCTGTCAGTAGTGTTTTGTCGTGGTTTTCCTTGTCACTGTTACATTCTGAAGATGTTTGAAAGTTCATTTTGATTTTTGTCGTTGAAATTTAAGAGTTGGAATATTTCAGTAGTGTTTTGTAGTGGTTTACCTTTTCACTATTACACTCTCTTGATGTTTCAAATTTCATTTTTGATTTATTTCGTTGAAATGTAAGAGTTGGAATGTTTCAGTAGTGTTTTGTCGTGGTTTACATTGTCACTGTTGCATTCTGAAGATGTTTCAAAATTCATTTTGGACATTTTTCATTGAAAAGTAAGAGTTGGAATATTTCATTAGTGTTTTGTTGTGGTTTACATTGTCACAGTTACATTCTCTTGATGTTTCAAAGCTCATTTGGATTTTTTTCATTGAATTGTAAGAGTTGGATTATTTCAGTAGTATTTTGATTTGGTTTACCTTGTCACTGTTACATTCTGAAGATGTTTTAAAGTTCATTTTGGATTTTTTTTCATTGAAATACAAGAGTTGGAATATTTCAGTAGTGTTTTGTCGTGGTTTACCTAGTCACTGTTACATTCTCTTGATGTTTCAAAGTTCATTTTGGAATTTTACGTTGAAATGTAATTTTTTTCATTTAAATGTAAGAGTTGAAATCTTTCACTAGTGTTTTGTCATGGTTTACCTTATCACTGTTACATTCTGAAGATGTTTCAAAGTTCATTTTGGATTTTTACGTTGAAATGTAAGACTGGGAATATTTCACTAGTGTTTCGTCGTGGTTTACCTTGTCACTGTTACATTATCCTGATATTTCAAAGTTGATTTTGGATGTTTTTTCGTTGAAATGCGAGAGTTGGAATATTTCAGTAGTTTTTTGTCGTAGTTTTGCTTGTCAGTGTTACATTCTGAAGATGATTCAAAATTCATTTTGGATTTTTTTCGTTGAAATGTAAGAGTTGGAATATTTCTGTAGTGTTTTTGTCATGGTTTACCTTGTCATTGTTACATTCTCTTGATGTTTCGAAGTACATTTTTGATTTTTTTCATTTAAATGTAAGAGTCTTAATATTTCAGTAGCATTTTGTCGTGGTCGACCTTGTTACTGTTACATTCTCTTGATGTTTCAAAGTTGAATTTGGATTTTTTTTTTCGTTGAAATATAAGAGTTGGAGTATTTCAGTAGTCTTTTGTCATGGTTTACCATATCATTGTTACATTCTGAAGATGTTTCAAAGTTTTTTTTGGATTTTTTCATTAAAATGTAAGAGTTAGCATATTTCATTAGTGTTTTTTCGTGGTTTGCCTTGTCACTATTAGATTCTTAAGATGTTTCAAAGTTCATTTTGGATTTTATCGTTGAAATTTAAGAGCTGGAATATTTCAGTAGTCTTTTTTCATGGTTTACCTTGTCACTGTTACATTCTCTTGATGTTTCAAAGTTCAATTTGGACTTCTTTTTCGTTTAAATGTAAGAGTTGGAATATTTCGGTAGTGTTTTGTCATGGTGTACCTTCTCACTGTTACATTCTCTTGATGTTTCAAAATTCAATTTGAATTTCTTTTAGCTAAAATGTAAGAGTAGGATTATTTCAGTAGTGTTTTTTTGTGGTTTACATTGTCTCTGCTACATTCTGATGACATTTCAAAGTTTGTTTTGGATTTTATCGTTGAACTGTAAGACTTGGAATATTTCAGTATATTTTGTCTTGGTTTACCTCGCTACTGTTACATTCTCTTGATGTTTCAAAGTTCATTTGGATTTGTTTTTCGTTGAAATATAATAGTTGGAATATTTCACTAGTATTTTGTCATGGCTTACCTTGTCTTTGTTACATTCTCTTGATTTTTCAAAGCTCATTTTGGATTTCATTCGTTGAAATGTAATAGTTGGAAGTTCATTTTTGATTTTTTTCATTGAAATGTAAGAGTTGGAATATTACAGTAGTGTTTAGTCATGGTTTACCTTGACACTGTTACGTTCTCTTGATATTTCAATGTTCATATTGGATTCTTTTGTTGAAATGTAAGACACTTGCTGAAACTCACAGTCATAGTGAGAGAGATTAAATAAAAAAACAAGTTTTTTTTAACTGGAAGTAAGGAACGGCATTAAAACTTAAAACAAACAGAAATTATTCCGTATATGAAGGGGCTATCCCCTCCTGAACGTCCCGCTCTTTACGCTAAAGATTTTTATTGTTAAAAAAATAGAGCTGTGAGAAAGTCAAACTTTTGCGTAAAGAGCGAGGAGTTGAGGAGGGTACAGCCCCACTCATATACAGAATAATTTATGTTCGTTTTAACTTTTAACGTCGTTCGTTACTTCCAGTTAAAAAAATTTATTTTTTTAAATTTAATTTTTGAACGTTTTTGAATTATTGCAGTTTTTGATATTGGCTCAGAGTAGGCCTACATGCATAATTAAAACAAAATTTGCATATTAATTGTACTTTTATTCGGTTAAATGGCTTTCTTGAAACTTGCTTAATTTTATTTACAAACGCTTTTATTAGTAATAAATATACGTAACTTCCGAATTAACTTACCTAACGAACTTCTATATTCATAAATTTTTAACACGTATATTAGGAGGTTCGCCCCCTATTCAATACCCTAATCTTTGAGCTAGAGTTCGAATTTTTTTTCCAATTCTTTATAAATGACCCCTTAATGACAATCAGTTGAAAAACTTGTTTTGTTTATTTAATTTCTGATCTTTTTCTTTAATAATGCTGGGAAATCCGGTGCCCGCCTTCATAGCAATATCCCTTCATCAATGAAAACTTCCTTCATGGATAGATCCTTCAATGTAGCCCCCACCCCTCCGGCCCCCCACCTAATAGAAAAAATCCCTCCCTGAAAACCTCTGTATACTTCCCAATAAACAATAATATATGTTAACATTGAGTAAAGTTCATGACTTTCAGCCCTCCCCCGGGGACTTGGGGGATTAAGTCATCATAAAAGACATTTTTATCATATTTTTGACCATTCTGAACAAAATAGTTATCTCAAAATTTTGATCGGGTGACTTTGGGTAAAAAATGAGCATGGGAGAGGGCCTAGTTGCCATCCATTTTTCTGGTTACTTAAAAAGCAGTAGAAATTTTAATTTCCGTTCCAATGAGCCCTCCCACGATATTTTAGGACCATTCGTTCGATACTATCATCCCTGGGAAAAAAAACAAATAAACACATATCCGTGATCTTTCTTCTGGCAAAAAATGGAAAATTCTACATTTTTGTAGATAGGAGCTTGAAACCTCTACAGTTACTACAGTTGCTCTGATACGTTGAATATGATGATATGATTTTCATTAAGGTTTTATAACTTTTAGGGGGTCTTTACCCCTTTTTTCAAAAATCAGCCAAATTTTCTCAGGCGAGTATCTTTTGATGAGTAGGATTAAACTTGATGAATCTTATATATTTGAAATCAGAATTATAATATAACTCTTTTGATGTATCTATTGGTATCAAAATTCCGTTTTTTAGAGTTTCGATTACCATTGAGCCGGGTCGCTCCTAACTTACAGTTTGTTACCACGAACTGTTTGACATGCAAAAAGTTGGGTTAATTATGGTTCACTTAGATGGATTCCGAGAAACGGTCGAAAGAGATTTTACGCATGAATCTGCGACACATAAATAATTATTGGGCTCATCAAATGTCACGACTATACAGTCATATGGTACATGGGTCTATAAGGATTATCAAGGGTGATATTTATGTACATATATCTTGTACTGGTCGATGGGGTTCTCAGGATTTATTTCTTTATACAGTTCATAATGCACTGGATACTAAGATTCAAATATAGTGCTACCTGATACGCAATATGGTTTATGGTCGAAGAAACAACGATCAAAATGTAACTGTAATCTTCGTAAATGAAGCTAGGACGAAACTTGCCTGGAGTCTATTGTGAGTACTCTTCGTTGGTTGAGGTATGATGAAAATAGATGTTACTAGGTTGTATCTGCACTGGGCTATGCATTGTAATGATCGATTTCCAATATGTCATTCCGCTTCCTGTAATAGAAATAAGGAGGCAGAATAACACGTTCTTTAAAATCAAGTTATCATAATACATAATAGGCAATATTTAATGGTTAACGTTACGCTACAAGGCAATATTAAAAAAATACATTGATATTGATACAAATGATTTGATTTTGACAAAACCACGTCATTATCGTGTCAGTCTCAAATATATACTATTTTCATTGGAAAATCTAAAATATAGATTTTTTCTAATTTATTTTGAGAAAGAAAACGACGATACAAGACTTATTTAATCCGTCAACACTTTAATTCTACCTTAGATTTAAAACAATCCTTTAAACATAACTTACTCTACATTGTTAAATTTGAGGTCTCAGTTTACAACATATTTCATGCCTTCATTGTTCACGCACGTCCTTGCTGTTTAAGAAGCGGATGTTGCAGTGTCGCAACCGCACGGTTTTACGTAAACGACACTTACAATGAGGGAACAAGACATAGCAAGGAAGAGTGGAGACCTCTATACCCACTCGTTTTCTAATGTCTTCCCTATTTCTTGGCTTAGACTTTCTCATGGGGTTCCGGGTTTAACTTCTGCATTTCAGCCATTTCCCCGTGTTCTTCCCTTGGGTTTTGCCTTCTTAGTCTCAGGAGTACAAGTCAGTAGTATGTTCAACCAGGAATTGGTTGAGAATAATCCGTATCTATTATCCACAGACGTTAATCTCTGGTCCTCATTTGTAAATAGGGGGATCAAGGAATCTAATGCTTCTCGTATTTTTGTAAGCCTTAATGTCCATTTATTCTTTTCTATTTTGGACCATATCGAGGTTTTCATTTACTCAAATTCTATATTGGGAATAGTGTGCAACAGGTTAATTGCCTTGACCTTGATTATTTTGGGACTTATTATCTTTGTGCTCGTGGTAATTAACGGCATTCGAACAGTTGACTCTTTAGTTACAAGTCGACATCCTTGTTTTATGGTTATCGTACCCACATTTTGTAACAGTAATTCTGTTTTCTAACTTGGATCTATTCTTTCTGTATTATTATAACAAGACAAAGTTCCAACAGTTTCTCTTGGAACAGAAAATAACCAAAGATCATTTCTAAGGAGTATGAATATTTCTCGTATAGTATTTCCTATCAATACTTCTTTCAGTTGGACTGGATACATCGTAATGGAATGGTACGGGTAGACTTTTTATATTAAAGGAAATTATTTGAATTAATTATGTGCAATGTTACTTTTTAATTAGAATTTCTTTCGGGAACTGATATATGTTGAACAAAAGGTATCAGACGGTTTTGATTCGTGTGAAGCCTTGATATATGTTGAACAAACTTTTTCTACAGCATTTTTATAGTTGTATGATTTTTACTTGTGAGCAAAAAGTTTTTAAATTATTATTCCTTTGTGACGCCTATCCATTAAAGTCTCTTAATCCTGTACTGACTAAGGGTAATTCCATCTATCGGGTTTTTTTAACCGTTCTACCCGATTGTGTCGTTACTTTCTCCTCGACTTCTTGCGGTTTTTTCTTTTTCGGTTTATCTAGCGAAATAAGATCTAATTTTTTGTATATTTTTTTCAAAAAGTCTTGCCCTTTTAATTGTGTTTTTTTCGCATGTGCGGCCGCTGAAGTTGGTTTTGATTTCCCTGTTTCCTTAACCACCATATGGTCTGATTCAAAGTCAGACTCTTCGGAACTGGATTCCAATGATTCCACATTAGAATTTTTAGAACTGGCACGTCGCATTTTTGAGGTATCACCTGGCCTTTCTTCTTAAATTTCTACTCCTCTGGAAGCAGAAGGTTTATTCTCTAAGTCCTCGCTTTGAGTTTTCAACTCCGGAGATTTGAAAGACTCTTGAAAACTCTGAGAGGAATCAAAATTTTTTGCGGGGTTCCGCCACTGTCTAAATGCCATGTCTTCAGGGGGATGGGGAATTCTTTGCAATAGTGTTTCCCTCCATGAAGTCCGTTGATTAGGCTTGACCTTAGACACAGTTATCTCATGATATTGTTCTTGCCGGTCATCCTTGGGAGTTTGATTGATAGAACTGGCACGTCGCATTTTTGAGGTATCACCTGGCCTTTCTTCATAAATTTCTACTCCTCTGGAAGCAGAAGGTTTATTCTCTAAGTCCTCGCTTTGAGTTTTCAACTCGGGAGATTTGAAAGACTCTTGAAAACTCTGAGAGGAATCAAAATTTTTTGCGGGGTTCCGCCACTGTCTAAATGCCATGTCTTCAGGGGGATGGGGAATTCTTTGCAATAGTGTTTCCCTCCATGAAGTCCGTTGATTAGGCTTGACCTTAGACACAGTTATCTCATGATATTGTTCTTGCCGGTCATCCTTGGGAGTTTGATTCCTAGGCAATGTACTTTGACTCTTTATGTCGGGATATTTATTAAATCCATAGCTTCTCGCAGATTTGTTTTAGTTAAATCTTTGGGAGGAGTTTTCTTTACAGTAATACCCGGAGTTTCTACAGCTCTGTTCGATTCTTCCTGCAATGACAGGGGCTTCTCTATTGGTGTTGCAGGGGAAACCATATCGTCTGGAAATCTTTTGGGGGGACAAGGGGTCGAAACCATATCAGGGAGAAATTGGTTTTTCGGGTATATCGTATAATCTAGTTCTCCTGCGCTCTCCGATGATGATCTTTTTGGATATTTTGGTGTTTTTATTCTTACTGGTATTAGGAATTTTTTCTTGGTAATAACTAGATTTTTCATAGCTAAAAAATCTTCAAAGTTTTGCTCATCAATCTCATTTTCAAAATAATTTTGTTTAAAATTAAAGTGTTTTAGCTCTACCAATCTTGATTTAGGGGGTTCATTTTCCGCGTCTGACGAATCGGTAGACGAGGGACGCGATACCTATCTACTGGAAATTTTGCTCTCTTTTTCAGCTAACATGCACCTTGTAAGTTCTTCCACTATTGGGGTTCACCATTTTAAAAGTATAATCGTTATCGTACTCTTTGACTATTCTGTACAGTCCAGAATATTTGTTGGAAAGTTTTTTTGCCTTCCGTTTTCGCCTCGTTCTTTAGGTAGACGAAATCTCCTATCTTGAAATCTATGTTCCCCTTGATTTTGGGTTGGTTTCTTAGCTCTTGGTTTATTTTACATCGTTCCAACTCTTGCCTATCTATCTTATAAGTTTTTCTCATCTTATTTATGAATTCTTGTTTGCAATCCTTCGAGTTATTGTAATATTGCCGGGTTTCAATAATCTCGTCATAGGGATTCTAAAATCACGACCAAAAAGTAAATAAAAAGGATTGTCTTTAGTTGTTTCTGAATAAGCAGTATTGATAATGTTAGCTAAATAAGGTAAGAATCGATCCCAATCGTTCCTGTTGTCTTTGTATAGATGCTTAATACATTCAAAAATATTTTATACCTATTTTATATTTTATCATTAGCTTGTGGGTGATATGGTGGTGTCACCAATTTCTCTATTTCAAGAAAACTCATTAAGTCTTTTGTTACTTTTGAAACAAAATTGCTTCTGTTATCACTTATAACTTTATTTGGAATGCCAAATTGTAAAAATAATTTCTATAACGCCTTACTTGTGGTGTAAGCGCCTTGATTCTTTAATGCTTTTGCAATAGTAAAACCTGAAAAGTGATCTATAACTGAAAGAATACAAGTATGGCCCCTGTTAGAAACAGGTAAGCCTCCACTGGTTCCATACAAATCAAATGAGACAATATCGAAGGGGAATCTTGCTACCGGGACTTCATGAAGGTCATAGTAAAACTTACATATCTCTTTTCTAAGAGTTTTGAATTTATCCGGCAACTCCTCATCATTGACAAAATAATTAATAAGTGCTAAACACATTTCGTTGTTGTTTAGATTTCTTTCAATATTTTATAAGGACAAGGGACAAAAATTATCTTTATTTTCTTTTACTGTGTCTTTGTCTTTGTTTTTCTTGCATTTATATTTGCTCTTACTATTGACAGCGTTAACTTCATTTTCCTCAGTTTCCGACGGCACATATTCTGGGTATCTACTCAAAAAGTCGCAGGCTGCATTTTGTTTACCTTTTAAATATTTGAATTCGTAATCTAGGTCTTGGATTTTCATAATCCATCTAGCTAGAATTCCCGTGGCGTTTTTAAATGTGCGCAGGTACTGCAAGCTTTTATGGTCTGATCGTAGCATAAATTTTATACCAATTAAATGGTGATAAAATTTGTCCAAGGGGTGGATTATAGATAGTAATTCTAAGTTTGTGGCGGAATAACTACTTTCACCTTTTGATTAAGTTCTAGTCGAATAGCATATAACTTTAACCAATGCCATTTTGAACTGGCATCGGTTGTGACCGCAAATTGTCCGTTTTTGAAATCAGTCGGTGATAATATTGGTTCAGAAGTGAGTGCCTTTTTGAGACGGTCTATTGAAGTTTGAGCTTCCTGGGACCAGGTAACATTTTTGGGGTTCCCTTTAGTTAACTCTGTGAGTGGTTTCGCAATTTGGGCGTAATTTCGCACAAATTTTCTAAAGTAGCCAGTAAGGCCTAAAATTCCTCATAATTCTTTCATAGTTCTAGGGGGTTTGAGGTTCTCAACACATTTTATTTTATCTGGGTCTGGGGATATCTCTCCTTGTGTCACCACTACCGCTAAAAATTAAATTTTAGGTTGCAATAAATTTATTTTTTCAGGCCGGTATTTTAAATTGCCCTCTCTGAATTTCTCGAACACATTAGCTAATGTTGCTAAGTGTTATTCAGCGTTTTCTCCCACGCATATGACATCATCAGCAAAATGAATGATATTCTTCAATCCTCTTAATAGATGCAATAAGGGTCTACATAGTGCGCTTGAACTTGTCTTAAGTCCAAAAGGTACTCTTAAATATTCGTAGGAACCACATTCAGCCGTAGAAAACGCAGTTTTATAGACATCTTTTTTGGCTATTTTCACTTGGTGGTAATTTAGGGTAAGATCCAAAGAAGTAAAAATTTTGTTTTTGCTTGAAATTGAGTCAAGAATTTCATCTATTCTTGGTAAAGTAAATTTATCCTTTACCAACTTGTTTGTTAAGGGCTCTATAATCTACTACAAGTCTAAGATCGCCTTTCTTTTTTGGTACCAAGATCACTGGTGCATTATACGGACTTTTACTAGGACGTATAATTTCATTTTTTTTCTAATTCATGAATTTTGTTTTTAACCAGTCTTTGTGCTTATACGGTACACGATATGGCTGTTTTGTGGCAGGACTACCAGTCGTTAAAATTGAATGTTCATAAAATGGTATCAGTCCGATGTCATCTTCAGATGTGGAAAATACATCTTTAAACTTCTATAGTAATTCGCATAATTTTTCTTAAGTTCTAAGTCCGTAATATGATATGATCCATATTAAATTTGTTTTAGAATCGTGATTTTGTTAGAGGGTATTTGTTATTAGAGGTTTCAATGCCATTAACTAGGTTTCTTTTGGAGTTTTCCCACCTATCCAAATCTTTCTCCGAGATAACTTGGATTTGAACTAAACACATCCCCTTTTTATTGTAATTGTATCATTTTCGTGTTTATTAGTTACCCAAATAAAACTTTCTCCCTTGTCGTAAGCTATAATCTGTTCTTCGCATAGCAGATTTTAGGGAATTTTATTTGATGGGATCGCAAGCCATGTTTCAGATTTGCTATCTACTGGTTCAATCATCTGTGATATTTAAATTCTTTGCATCGTTTTGGGAGGGATCTTTGTTTTCCGTATCGCAAACCCGTAATATTTCTCTTCACTATTATGATCTATTAGATTCATACTGGCGCTACGCTGCGTCATTGTGGCATCTTACGGCGTCACATTGGGTTTTACAATGTTTTTCCATAATTCCGCTATTTTCTTGATTTCGTTCGACGCATATCTTCTATTTTTACTTTTGCAGATTGAATCCACTTATTAGTTAAATTTACTTCGTCTCTGCGATGTCTCTCAGAATAATTGAACAAATTTCTGGCTATGCCATGTCCTCCTTGCGAGACATGAGGTTCAAAAGATTGCAACATTATACCGCCAGAAATTTCATTTACTGTTACGTTCTCTTTGTAACCTCTGTTGCAATTTCTTAAGGTAGAAATTCCTTCCCCAACCTTAGCCGGGTAGACAAGCCTTTCGTTCACTACGTCTAATGATACTCTATTAGACCTTAAAAAATTTGCACCGATAATGGCCTCATACGGGAAGTTATTGCATATTATAAAATGTGTCCAAAAAATTCTATTATCCTTTTTAACGTCTAGGCAAATTGAACCTATTGCATCCAATTTATGCCCTGAAACGCTAGTTAAATTGGGACTATTAAAATTTCTTTGCCGCCTAATATGCGGAGGCAACATATTAAATACGCATGAGTTTATGATATTCACCGTGGCACCAGAGTCAATTAAAGCCTTAAAATAAACATTTGCCACACAAAAATAATTAAATATAGGTAACTTATTATTACTATCACTAAAGGACTATACTACTACTGAGTTGGACCTATAAAATATTCTAGGCTCCCTCTGGTTCCAATCTATTCTTCTGAGGGGCCTGAAACGTTTCCCTGCGGATTTATTTCATGCGTCGGTGCCTGCAATAGATATTCGGATATGTTCGTGGAATCTCTAGCTGTGGCAGTGCCGGGTGCTGGCGCTGACTGCCAATGCCGGTGGCTTGAAAAAGTTTAATTTCCCGTCGGCCAATTAACTATTCGCCGTCGGCTTGAAAAATTTGTATTTCCCGTCGGTCGATAATTATTTTGTCTATTGGGAGGGGGGAGAGTTATACGAATTTCGTTGGTACGCGTTGTAAGGTACTGATTGGCGCAATCTTCCCTGGCTATAGCCTAGTGCACCACTGGCGCTAAAATTTGTTCTTCAAAACAAATGGTTGCCATAATTTCGCGTTTTACCGACGGTGATTCTTGGTGTGCGATTGGGGACATAACAGCACTCTCTCGCGATATGCCCTACACGATTACAAATATAGCATCTTATTATTGTAGGGTTATTTTCATAAATAATTTCTTTGACGGGCTGAAAACGTACTGTTTTCTGCCTAGCGGGTTCTTGCGTTCTATTTTTTTGGCACTGGGGAGTTATCCCTTGAAAAAAAAATTGGGAGATCTCTGATCACCTTGAAAATCAGGCTTGCGTTTGATTCACCTAGGCTATTTATTTTTGTTTTACTGTGATTTGCCACCATCGTATCGACTTCGATCAATCGCCCTACATCCTGAACTGCAAGATCTAACGTCTGAATATTTTTGGATATTACCATTCTATCTAGTTTTGGGGTTAGCACTTGCAAAAAGGTATGCAGTATGACTTTTTCATACAGTTCTCCTGATCCTTTTCCGAATTTCGCTTCTAGTGAAATCCGTATATTATCAAGATATTCTCTTACATTTTGTGAATGGTCAAAGCATACCATTCCGTGTTTTAATTTATTTGTAGAACTAGTTTCGATAAATCTATCTTTAAATGCCGTTAACAATTTGTCGAACCTATTTATTGTTAAGCTGGCATCATCACCTATAGTATTCTCAATTTGCTTTAAGAAGGTTAAGGTCTGGCCTTTTAATTTTAATAGGAGCATGCTGACTGACGTTTCTAGCTCTGTTTTTGTTAATTCTACAAACTGGGCCAATTGGATATTAAATTTGTTGATATCTGTTTGTCCATCATATTGTGGAAAAGATTTTGCTATTTCTACATTTTTTTAGACCAACTTTTGCGCCATTAATAGTTCGCTTAATTCTTTTGACATTTTTGCGTTTGAATAACTCAAAATATATTTATTTTTTAACTTAACCTATTTGGGGGAGGCTATTATCTCCTATAAGATATTTTAAAGGGTTTCCTATTTAAGCTTAGCGATTATAGGCCTAATCACTTTTTTTATGTCTGTATCTCTCCAATGATTAAATTTAAATTATAAAGTTTATAGCCTAACTAGTTCGCATGTTTTACTCCAATTTCCAACCGTGCTATATGTAATATTATACTTTAAGAGAAGTGCCAAATGTAATAATATGCTTTAAAGCTGTGGTAATTGAGATGCGCCAAACGTAGCAATGAAGTCTGGAGCCAAAAATGTAATATTATGATTTAAAGCGGCTTACCGATCACGTCACTCGCTGAAAGCGATAAATTAAAATGTGCAATTATAGTAAGTTAGAAATTCTCCAACTATCAATCCGAGAGCGTAACCTCGCTTCCTCGAGTTATCTCCTTGTCAATTACCTCTAATGTTATGTAGAAATCAGATTCCTGGGAACGTTACCGACGGATTGATCAGACTACTCTTAATAATTTAAATTTTCTTTAAACATTGTATCTAGCGTTTCCTTACATCCAAGTACCATAGTGAAATTTAAAACTATCTTCTTTGTGTACCTGAGAATAAAATGCATTCTCTCTTTTGCTGATTAAGAATTTTTTTTTTTTAGACTGGATTTAAACTTAATTAGGAGAGGTTTAATTTATGTCGGAATTATTCTTAGAAGGAAAGAATTATTATTTTTTTGTATTTTAATAATTTCACATATTACTCACGGTACATATTACCTTTCCCATTATTTAATGACGTCCCATCATTAGGACTTGCTTGCCCTTGGATTTTTGAAATATTCGCTATTTATTAACTATTGGTCCCACGTAATTTTAATTGACATTGTATTATTTTATACTCTTATATAAGTTTAATCAGGGGTGCTAAAAATTTTCTCTATTACTTTTCTTATTTTATTATACATCCCTATCTAAAGTTCATCTACTAGACTAAGATTATCAATGGTTCTAGCCTAGCTACTATATTAAAGATTTTTTTCTACATCTGACCCTGATGACTTTTACATTTCCAACATATATATATATATATATATATATATATATATATATATATATATATATATATATATATATATATATATATATATATATATATATATATATATATATATATATATATATATATATATATATATATATATATATATATATATATATATATATATATATATATATATATATATATATATATATATATATATATATATATATATATATATATTTTTTTTTTATATATATATATATATATATATATATATATATATATATATATATATATGAACGATTTAAAGTGTTCACCACATTCACTGGTAATCAAGAAAACATTTTCACTTGGTTTGTTCGTTATATAATTCTGAAAATAAATTGTTTTTCAAAACTATTTTTTATCAAAACTATTAAAATATGACATGTGTAAATTCACACCTATTTCACCACCTACGTGCCTCTTAGCGTACTCACTCCTTCTTTTCTAAATTATGGTCCTTCACTCCTCTTGTCTTGGCAAAAATTTTAAAACACTTATAATATAGTTTCTTCACAGATTAGTTCGAGTATGTTCATCTTGGACAAAATGCTCTCTACAATTGTCAAACGGGAAATGATACTTCCAACTACAGGTATGTGGGAATATGCTATCAAAGTTCATTCTCACCTGCTTTTTGATAGTTCATAAGGTGCTTTGTCTTTAAGGGGTTGAACAATGGGACTGTTGGGACTTGGCACTTGCTCTTTTATCAACGCGGTCAGGATTGGATTGATTTTTTTTCCAGCATATCATTCTTGGAATATTTTAAAGAACATAGAGAATATATTTCTCGGATACAATTGTTCACTCTTGCACTTAGAGATTACAGTTCTCTTATAAAATTGTTAGTGCATGGCTTGCGTCTATTAACTTTTGCGGTTATTCCTTGGTTAATCATAGGGGAATCGATGTTTGTTTTTGGAATTGGTCAACATCAAACTTTAGTGACTCCTTCAACATTTTGTCTTTAACTTGTGGGAGGGTTATATTGTCACTGAGGGGTTAGTCACTGGGGTTAATTTTGGTTTCTGTAATTCAGTGGTTGGTTTCCCGGTCCATTTCTCAGAAATTATCTCGTAACATTTATGGGATAACAGAGATATGAACTTTTCGCATTTGATAGAGGTGATAGGATTGATTCAGAGAAATGGTCGAAAGAGATTCGACGCATGAATCTGCGAAACATATATAATTTTTGGGCTCATCAAATGTCACGACTATACAGTCATATGGTACATGGGTCCATAAGGATTATCAAGGGTGATATTTATATACATATATCTTGTACTGGTCGATGGGGTTCTCAGGATTTATTTGCTTAGACAGTTCGATAATGCACTGGATACTCAATTCAAATCTCAATTCAAATATAGTTTTACCTGATACGTAATTTGGTTTATAGTCGACGAAAGAACGATCAAAAATGTAACCGTAATCTTTGTAAATGAAGCTAGAATGAAACTTGCCTGGAGTCTATGGTGAGTACTCTTCTTTGGTTGAGGTATGATGAAAATAGATGTTACTAGGTTGTATCTGCACTGGACTATGCATTGTAATGATCGATTTCCAATATGTAATTCCACTTCCTGCAATAGAAATAACGAGGCAGAATCACACGTTCTTTAAAATCAAGTTATCATAATACATAATAGGCAATATTTAATGGTTAACGTTACGCTACAAGGCAATATTAAAAAAATACATTGATATTGATACAAATGATTTGATTTTGACAAAACCACGTCATTATCGTGTCAGTCTCAAATATATACTATTTTCATTTGAAAATCTAAAATATAGATTTTTTCTTATTTATTTTGAGAAAGAAAACGACGATACAAGACTTATTTAATCCTTCAACACTTATTTAATTCTTCCTTAGATTTAAAACAATCCTTTAAACATAAGTTACTCTACATTTTTAAGTTTGAGGTCTCAGTTTACAACATATTTCATGCTTTCAATGTTCAGCCACGTCCCTGCTGCTTAAGAAACGCATGTTGCAGCGTCGTAACCGTACGGTTTCACATAAACGACGCTTACAATGAGGGAACAAGACATAGCAAGGACGAGTGGAGACCTCTATACCCACTCGTTTTCTAATGTCTTCCTTAGTTCTTGGCTTAGACGTTCTCATGGGGTTCTGAGTTTAACTTCTGCATTTCGTCCATTTTTCCGTGTTCTTCTCTTGGGTTTTGTCTTCTTAGTCTCAGGATTTTTCCATAATTAAAAGTCAATAAGGTTCTTATGGTCAGGGAAGTCGCGAATACGAAACATACGGTCAGTAGTATGTTCCACCAGAAATTGGTTGAGAATAATCCGTATCGATTATCCACAAACGTTAATCTCTGGTCCTCATTTGTAAATAGGGGGATCAGGGAATATAATGCTTCTCTTATTTTGTAAGCCTTAATGTCCCTTTATTCTTTTCTATTTAGGACTATATCGAGGTTTTCATTTCCTCACTTTCTATATTGGGAATAGTGTACGACAGGTTAATTGCCTTGAAGTTGATTATTTTGGGACTTATTATCTTTGTGCTCGTGGTAATTAACGGCGTTCGTTGACTCTTTAGTTACAAGTCGATATCCTTTCTTATGGTTATCGTACCCACATTTTGTAACAGTAATTATGTTTTGTAACTTGGATCTATTCCTTCTGTATTATTATAAAAAGACAAAATTCCAACAGTTTCTCTTGGAACAGAAAATAACCAAAGATCATTTCTAAGGTATATGAATATTTCTCGTTTAGTACTTCCTATCAGTATTTCTTTCAGTTGGACTGGATACGTCGTACTGGAATAGTACGGGTAGACTTTTTATATTAAGGGAAATTATTCGAATTAATTATTTGCAATGTGACTTTTTAATTGGACTTTGTTTTTGGGAACTGATACATGTTGAACAGAAGGTATCAGACGGTTTTGATTCGTGCGAAGCCTTGATATATGTTGAACAAAATTTTTCTACAACATTCTTATAGTTGTATGATTTTTACTTGTGAGTTAAGAGTTTTTAAATTATTATTCCTTTATGACGCCTATCCATTAAAATCTCTTAACCCTGTACTGACTAAGGGTAATTCCATCTTTCAGGTTTTTTAACCGTTCCACCCGATTGTGTCGTTACTTTCTCCTCGACTTCTTGAGGTTTTTTCTTTTTTTTGTTTATCTAGCGAAAGAAGATCAAACTTTTTGTATTGTTTTTTCAAAAATTCTTGCCCTTTTAATTTTTTTTCTTTCGAATGCGCGGCCGCTGAAATTGGTTTTGATTTCCTTGTTTCCTTAACCACCATATTGGTCTGACTCACCGTCAGACTCGTCGGAACTGGATTCCGATGATTCCACATTTGAACTTTTATAAGTGGCACTTCGTGTTTTTGAAGTATCACCTGCCCTTCCTTCGTAAATTTCTACTCCTCTGGAAGTAGAAGGTTTATTCTCTAAGTCCTCGCTTTTAGTTCTCAGCTTGGGAGATTTGAAAGACTCTTGAGAACTATGAGAGGAATCAAAATTTTTTGCGGGGTTCCACCACTGTTTAAATGCCAAGTCTTCAGGGGGATGGGGAATTCTTTGCAATAGTGTTTCCCTGCATGAATTCCATTGATTAGGCTTGACCTTGGAACAGTTGTATCATGATATTATTCTTGTCGGTCATCCTTGGGAGTTTGATTCCTAGGCAATGCACTTTGACTCTTTTATTGGGAAATTTATTAAATCCATAGCTTCTCGCAGATTTTTTTTAGTTGAATCTTTGGGTTGAATTTTCTTTACAGTAATACCCTGAGTTTCTACAGCTCTCTTCAATTCTTCCTGCAATGACAGGGGCCTCTCTATTGGTGGTGCAGGGGAAACCATATCGTCTGGAAATCTTTTGGGGGGGACAAGGGGTCGAAATTCTATCAGGGAGAAATTGGTTTTTGGGGGATATCGTACAATCTAGTTCTCCTGCGCTCTCTGATGATGAACCTTTTGGATATTTTGGCGTTTTTATTTTTACTGGTATTAGGGATTTTTCTTGGAAATAACTAGATTTTTCCTAGCTAAAAATACTTCAAGTTTTCCTCATCACTCTCATTTTCAAAATAATCTTGTTTAAAATTAAAAGGTTTTAGCTCTGCCAATCTTGATTTAGGGGGCTCATTTTCCGCGTCTGACGAATCGGTAAACGAGGGACGCGATTCCCATCTTTCTGGAAATTTTGCTCTCTTTATTCGGTTAACATGCACCTTGTAAGTTCTTTCACTATCGGGGTTAACCATTTTACAAGTATAATCGTTATCGTACTTTTTGAATAATCTGCACGGTGCAGAATATTTGTTGGAAAGTTTTTTTGCCTTCCGTTTTTGCCTCGTTTTTTAGGTAGACGCAATCTCCTATCTTGAAATCTATGTTCCCCTTGACTTTGGGTTGGTTTCTTAGCTCTTGTATTATTTTACTTATTTCCAACTCTTGCCTAACTATCTTATAAGTTTTCCTCATCTTATCTATGAATTCTTGTTTGCAATCCTCCGAGTTATTGTAATATTGCCGGGTTTCCATAATCTCGTCATAGGGAATTCTAAAATCACGACCAAAAAGTAAATAAAAAGGATTGTCTTTAGTTGTTTCTGAATAAGCAGTATTGATTATATTAGTTAAATAAGGTAAGAATTGATCCCAATCGTTCTTGTTGTCTTTTGTATAGATGGTTAATACATTCGAAAACATTTTATACCTATTTCCTATTTTACCATTAGCTTTTGGGTGATATGGCGATGTCACCAATTTCTCTATGTTAAGAAAAATCATTAAGTCTTTTGTTACTTTTGAAACAAAATTTCTTCCGTTATCACTTATAACTTTATTTGGAATGCCAAATTGTAAAAATAATTTCGCTAACGTCTTACTTGTGGCGTAAGCGCCTTGATTCTTTAATGCTTTTGCAAAAGTAAAACCAGAAAAGTGACCTATAACTGAAAGAATACAAGTATGGCCCCTGTTGGAAACAGGTAAGCCTCCACTGGTTCCATTCAAATCAAATGAGACAATATCGAATGGAAATCTTGCTACTGGGACTCTTGCAATTGAAGGATTAGGATAAGCTTTGGTTTTTTTCTTAAGTTAAACGCTTCGCATGTACTTACGAACTCCTTAAGTTTTGTTACTTCCGACGGCACGTAAAAACATTGTTTTAATTTACGGAAAGTTTTCGTTACTCCTAAATGTCCACCTATATCTGAATGAAAATATTCGAATGCAGGTGTTATTAAGTTTTACGGTAATACAGGTATTATTGAGGTTTCGTTTCTATTTGCCTCAGCAGTCACGATTCTGCATAGTATTTTCTCATCAAGGTCACAGTAAAAAGTACATATTTATTTTCTAAGAGTTTTGAATTTAACTGGTAACGCCTCTTCATTCACAAAATAATTAATAAGTGCTAAACACATTTCGTCCTTTTTTTGCTTTCTTTTTATATTTTCTAAAGACAAGGGACAATAGTTAACTTTATTTATTTTACTGTGTCTTTGTCTTTGTTTTTCTTGCATTTATATTTGCTGGTAATATTGACAGCGTTAACTTCATTTTCCTCAGTTTCCGACGGCGTATTTTCTGGGTATCTACTCAAAAAGTTGCAAGCAGCATTTTGTTTACCTTTTAAATATTCGAATTCGTAATCTAGGTCTTGGATTTTCATAATCCATCTTGCTAGAATTCCCGTGGGGTTTTTAAATGTGCGCAGGTTCTGCAAGCTTTTATGGTCTAATCGTAGTATAAATTTTCTACCAATTAAATAATGTCTAAATTTGTCCAAGTGGTGGATTATAGATAGTAATTCTAAGTTTGTGGCGGAATAACTACTTTCGCCTTTTGATAAAGTTCTACTCGAATGGCATATAAAGTAGCCAGTAAGACCTAAAATTCCTCTTAATTCTTTTACAGTTTTAGGGGGTTTGAGGTTTTCAACACATTTTATTTTATCTGGGTCTGGGGATATCTCTCCTTGTGTCACCACTACTTCTAAAAATTTAATTTTAGGTTGCAATAAATTTAATTTTTCAGGCTGGCATTTTAAATTGCCCTCTCTGAATTTATCGAATACATTAGCTAATGTTGCTAAGTGTTGTTCAGCGTTTTCTCCCACGCATATGACATCATCAACAAGATGAATGATATTCTTCAATCCTCTTAATAGATGCAATAAGGGTCTACATAGTGCGGTTGAACTTGTCTTAAGTCCAAAAGATACTCTTAAATATTTGTAGGAACCACATTCGGTCGTAGAAAATGCAGTTTTATGGACATCTTGTTCGGCTATTTTCACTTGGTGGTAACCTTGGGAAAGATTCAAAGAAGTAAAAATTTTGTTTTTGCTTGAAATTGAGTCAAGAATTTCAACTATTCTTGGTAAAGGAAATTTATCACTAACTACTTGTTTGTTAAGGGCTCTATAATCTACTACAAGTCTAAGATCGCCATTCTTTTTTGGTACCAAGATCACTGGTGCACTATACGGACTTATACTTGGACGTATAATTTCATTTTTTCTAATTCATGAATTATTTTCAACTACTCTTTGTGCTTATACGGTACACGATATGGCTGTTTCACGACTGGACTACCAGTCGTTAAAATTGAATGTTCAATAAACGGTATCAGTCCGATGTCATCTTCAGATGCGGAAAATACATCTTTAAAATTCCATAGTAATTCGCATAATTTTTTCTTAAGCTCTAAGTCCGTAATATGATATGATCCATATTAAATTTGTTTGAGAATTACGATTTAGTTAGATGGTATTTGTTATTAGAGGTTTTAATGTCATTAACTAGGTTGCTTTTGGAATTTTCCCACCTATCTAAATCTTTCTCCGAGATAACTTGGATTTGAACTAAACACTTCCCCTTTTTTATTGTAATTGTATCATTTTCATGGTTATTAGTTACCCAAATAAAACTTTCTCCCTTGTCGTAATATATAAGTTTCATCAAGTTTAATGTTACCGATCATGAGATAATTTGCCTTATTTTCAAAAAAGTAACAACCTCTAAAAGTCATATAATCTTAACGAAAATCACACTCTCAGTTTCAGTGAATCAGAGGACCTTACTTTAGATGTTTAGCTCCTATCTGCAAATATGTGGAATGTGGTACATTCTGCCAGAAGTAAGATCAAGGATACATGCATATTTTTATTTTTTAAAATTAACTACACAAAGGACCGATACAATTCAATTTGGCCTAGGCTAGTTTCATCAGATATAGCTGAAACCTAGTAAAGAACAAAATCTGGCATATAGTAACTAAAATTTTAGAAAATAAAATCATCTTTTGAAAGGAGGCTTGTCTCTTACTATGCCAAATAAAGAAAAACCATAGGTCTTATCCTGTTTGTAATTTTTTTTCCCCACTAATTAATAAACAAAATTTCCAAATTTTGATCCAATGCATTTAGGGAAATGAGCTTGGGGGGGGGGGGGAGGGGGCCTAGTAACCATTAATTACAGTTGACTTCTAAAAAGGGAAACAGAAATTTTTTTCATAGCATACTTTTAATTTACCTTGAAATTTGCCTTTTTCTACAATAACGAAGGAAAATCTCGTCCCTTTATGTTTCTATTTGATCACCATATTTAATTTTTAATGATCGGATAAACTGGGAGTTAGATTTAACTTCCATGATCCATGTTTTTCTTATGATCTCGGCCTGGCTAGAATAGTCTTTCTTTATATATTCCCAGACCGGAGTAAGGTTGTCAACTGATCCCCGGCTAATTAATCTTCCGGTCATAGGTTCTTTCCAAATTTTTTTTGTATACTGTTCTTTCAAAGATTCTTCAAAATTGACAAATGACCTATAATGGATGTTATGAAAACCTCTCCCGAATTTTTCTTCATTTATCCCAAAATGGATGTTTATAGCTCCATAATGGTGGAGGGAAGTGGAATAATGAGAGCCAAAGTAATGAAGAAATTGCAGGGCGTCCTTCCTTGTCCTTATAAGTTGTAAACGGTCATGAGCCTCAGTGGTGAGTTGTCTTTGAATGGAAGGGATGTGAAAACTTCCCACGGGACAAAAAACGTATTTAATGAAATACATCATCTTTGAATTAGTTAAACACCTTGAAAACAAATCTCTGTCTAGATCAACACTCCATTTTGTCGTCAGCTCCCTGCTGAGATTTATCAGCTCTTTAATGTCGTTTGACGTGAGTTCATGTTTTTCATATGAAAATTCTGGTGGATGTAACTTGAAGTTGCCAACTAGGTCAAATAATGGTTTCGAAACATCTTCTAAATCATTACTGTCTCTAAAACCTATTTTTACACAATGCCTAACTATACCACCTCCCATCCAAGATATAACTGATGAAGTCACCGTTTTAAAAGATTTACTTTCTTCTCTGTCGCCACGCTCTCCAGGACTAACATCCCTTTGATCATAGTTGTTTTCATCACAATTATTCCGTGAAGTCATCTTATAATTCTTACTATGACGTGACGAGTTAAAGTCGCGTGTCGAGTAGCAAGAACCTAACTAAAAACAAAAGTAGTTTAAAAATTTTCAGATATTTTCTCGGATATTATAACTCGGACACCATAAATATTTTTGCAGTTTACATAATAGCTTTAGGGATTCTGAACTGAAAACTGAAATAAAATGGAAAATTGAATTTTTTCTACGTAAAAAGATACGCACGTTAGAAGTTGTACCACGAACTGTATAGTAAAGGCGACTCGTCTCCATAGTCCCCAAAACTCTAAAAAACGGAATTTTAATATCAATAGTTACATCAAAAGAATTGGATTTTATGCTGATTTTAAATATTTAAGTTTCATCAAGTTTAGTCGTTTTTATCAAAAGTTACGAGCCTGGGAAAGTCTGCCCTATTTTCAAAAATGGAAAAAACAATCCCAAAGGCTTCAGAACCTTAATGAAATCACACCATCAGGTTCAGCACATCAGAAGAAATTACTGTAGAGATTTCAAGCTCCTTTCTACAAAAATGTAGAATTTGGTATTTTTTGCCAGAAGAAAGATCACGGATGCGTGTTTATTTTTTGTTTCTTCCCACCAGGGGTAATTGTATCGACACAGTGGACTTAAAATCAGGGGCAGAGATTTTCTTGGGGGGGGAGCAAAATAGGTTGATCCGGTAAACTTGCGTTAGGAGCAAGTTTAATTAACGCAAACTTTAGTTAATTAAGAAAATTACACTGCTTTAAACTACGCTAGGGATGCACGCACCCCCTACGCTCCTCCTGGATCTATCACTGCCTAGAATGTCACGATAGGGCTCATTCAAACGGAAATTAAAAGTTCTAGTGCCTTTTTAATTAAAAAACGAAAAATTAAAATATACTCACTTTTTACAAAAAATTTTAACAAGAAATAACCGAAAAAGTGTCTTGGAGAAGTTGGGGCAATGTCAAAAAGATGCTACAGAAATTTGATAGCAAGAAAATTTTGAATGAATGCTTGGAGTACCCCTCTCTAGCAGCGAAATGGTGACTCCTCGGCATTCAAAATATACTGTTTAATGAGATTCACTAGCTTATTCTTGGAGCGACATGGTTGAAAATGTCCTAGCGGGTGGAGGGGTGGTACTATTTGGATGGCGGAAGGGGGTTTGGTGTGTAATGCCAAAGTGGTGTTGAGTATTTTGGAGACTATTATGATAGGTTTGGAATTGCAAAAATTGAATCAGGGGATGAAAGTATAATTTTTTAACAAGAAAATACTGAAATATATCTTGGGGATAAGAGGATGTCAGAGTGGATGCCACTAAGCAGTAATTGTACCGCGTTGTGGGATGACTTGCTTGGAGTATCACTTTCTAGCAAAGAAATGTGTGACTTCTCGGTGTTCAAGAAAAAAACTGTTTAATTTAGATGCACTTGCTTATTTTCGGAGCGAAAAAGTTTAAAATATCCTAGGTGGTGGTCGGATGGTGCCATGTGGATGACGGAGGGTGGCTGGTATGTAATTTCACAGTGGTTTAGAGTGTTTTGAGGCTATTACAATATACTTGGCTTGCAAAAACCAGTGATCAATGGTTGAAGTATAATTTTTTACAAGAAATGTCTGAAAGATGTCTTGGGGGAGATGGGGTGATGTTGTGGGGTGCCAAAGAGCTGTAATATTGCGGTATTGTTGTATGAGTTGCCTTGGACTAGTACACTTTAGAGCTGAAAGATAAGGCGGGAAGTATTAATCGATTTTTTTGGTAGGGGAGGGGACTGAAATATAACATTCCTGTCTAAGAAACGATGCATTTCATTATAAGTCCTTCAAAAACACCTCTTAATATTGTTTAAATTTATCACTAATAAAAGCTAGCCCTCTCAAAAAGATTGTTAGGGGGGTGGGGGGCAGCCGTATATTGTCAGGATACTATCAAACATTCATAAGTTTAATTGAAAGAAAACGAGGAATTTTCCTTAAAAATTCTTAATAGGGGATAACTTTACATCTAATATCAGCAATGTCCCCCTGATATTACATGCTAGGATGTATTTTTTCTATAGTAGACGGTTCTTTTATATATATTACGATAAGCCTCTTTTCAAGTTTTTTTCTAGTCCTTTTTTTAGCTGCTTTTTTCTATGTTTTTAATATTGATGTAAGTTGGTTTTTATTAACAAAAATTTTATTTACAAGCTCCATGTTTTCAAGATGTATTGTCTAAGACGAAAATGTGATTATAATATTTAAGCACCCTTTTGTCTGTAACGCTATTAATATCTTGAGAGCAATTGTCTCCGAGAACGTCTCAAATTTGAGCAGTAACACGTCATTCTAGCGTGTAGCAAAATCGGGGGATCTCAGGTGTCGCGCAATACGTTAAGTTTAGAATATAACAAGTAGGACAGACTATTAGAAATGGATTATTAGTCCGCTCGTCTAGGGCACAAATCCGTGGGAAGAAAATTGATGTCTCGAGTCCCAGCGGGTCAAGGAACTTAAGAAAAAAAAGTACTGCATATTTTGGGTGAAAAACAAAATGCCATGAAGTTAAAAGAAAAGAAAAAACATTTTGAATTTTTTGAGCAAAAAAACTGTTAGTTATGCTTGCAATAATTGTGTCACTGTTAATGATGACTGCACTGATATCACATAATGTGTGCGCTGTCGTTACTTTATAAACAGGGATTCCCCATTGGTTCCTATCCCAAGGCTATATAAAATTGTGTCAAGCATGTAACACCTGACATTTGAAACGGGGGTGTTGTGACGTCATTGGAGTCTAGAGGGGTGTGTAATGGGAGTCTCACCATCGGCTTAAGGGGCTGATAGCTCCATTCATCTACTGTGCTAAAAAAATGGCGGTTACTAAGGGGAAATATAGGACATTTTCTATAATGACCGATGGACGTTTTTAATATAAAAATAAAAATCGTGGGGGAATAGACACAGAGTTACGTTTAAAAACTTTCCAGCTGACCACATTGTACATGTGCGAGGGACTGGGAGCTGCAATTAGAATTCCCTATTATTACTACTTGTGTATTCTCCTGGCCATATTCCATTGAATTATATGCATACACATGGGAATCTTACCAGAATTGGGAATCTTGACAGGGTGGGACTCTTACCAGGTTGGGCAAGAATCCTGAATTAATGACTTGAAATAAAAATATGACAAGAAATGTCTAAAGTTTGTTATAGGAGAGATGGGGCGATAACAAAGGGTTGTCTTAGACTAGCTATAGTTTGGTGCTGTGGGCTAAATTGCTTGCGAAAACCTGAGTGAATGACATGAAATAAAATTTTTAACAAGAAATATCCAAAAAATTGTTTTTGAGGAGATGAGGCGATGAGAAAAGAGTGTCTTAGAGTAGTTATAGTGCTGTACTGTGGTGTGAATTGCTCTCAAAAACCCGAATGAATGAGTTGAAATAAAATTTTAGCAGGAAATGTCTAAAAAGTGGTTTGGGGGCGATGTGGTAATGACAGAGGGGTGTCTTAGTGTAGTTAGAGTGCTGTACTACGGCGTGAATTGCTCGCGAAATCCCGAAAAAATGAATTGAAGTAAAAATTATAACGAGAAATGTCTGAAAAGTATTCTGGGAGAGATGGGGCGATGACAGGTGGGGTAGTTAAAGGGCAGTTCTGTGGCTTGAATTGCCTGTGAAAACCCAGATGAATGACTTGAACTAAAATTTTTAAAAAGAAATGTCTAAAAGTATTTTGGGGGAGAGGGGGCGATGAGAGAGGGGTGTCTTAGAGTAGTTATAATGTGATATTGTGGACGGTATTGCTTGTGAAAACCCGATTGAATGACTTGAAATAAAAATTTTGACAAGGAATGTCTGAAAAAGTGTTTTGGAGGAGATAAGGCGATGAGAGATGGGTGTCTTAGAGCAATTATAGTGCTGTACTGTGGTTTGAATTGCTTGCAAATACACGAATGAATGACTTGACATAAAAGTTTTAGCAATAAATGGTCAGAGGGCAAATGCCCCCCCCCACGCCCATCATTTCCCCAAACACTTCCAATCAAAATTTCCAGGTAGCCATTTTGTTCAACGTATTTGACTAGTCCAGAAATTGGGTCTTTGAGCATAACAAATCCCCCCGGCCCTCTGGTGAAGGGTTGAAAGTTATGCCCTTGGGACATACAAGGTTTTAATAGAAAGTATGAGCATATAAACTTTGGAGGGGGATCTTTGGATTGGTTATTTGACGCTCTAGTGCTCTTTTTGAGTTAAAGTGATCAGCGGGCATTTACCCCCCCCCCCCCCGCACACACACGTCGAATTGTCCCGGAGTGCATCTAAAAGAAATTTTGAGATAGCCATTCTATTTAAAATACTCTAAAAATTATATAATAAGGCTTTTGGGGTTGAAATAAGCTCCAGAGAATAGGGGAAAGGGTTGAGAGTTATGCCCAGGGGGTATTTAAGGATTAGAAGAGGCTCAGTCTCTTTCACTGGAAAAGGCTATATCAATATAAAACGAACAGAAATTAAATTTAAAAAGAAAAATCTTTTCCACAAAATAAGTTTTTTTTAAGTAAAGAACTCCATTAAACCAAAAATGAGCAAAAACAGAATCAAATAATCTACCAAGCATACAACTACCACTATTCAGTATCAATAAATAAATAAAACCCAAAACAAACAGAAAATAAATTAAATAACAGAGTCAAACTTAAAACGAGTAGAAATTAATATAAGTAGGGTTTAAACCCCCTATGCTTTCTCAAATCCAGTATATATTTTATTTTACTGAAATTCAATAAATTCAATTGAGTTTTTTTCAGTTAATTTAATTTGTATTTTATTTTCAGTAAAGTACAATTTATATCTAACATGACACGTTTCCTTTCTTTCCCTTTTTGTTAAAAGGAACAAAAACGAATATTCCTAGCAATAATTGCTAATAATATCTTGAAAACCAGTTTAATTGATGTACATCTTTTACGCTAATAAAGTTTGGTGATTCTTTTATGGTGTACTTTCGAAGTCCTGATGATGCAGATGGGTGAAATGAGTTTCAGACATATGATACCTCCTGGTTTTTCTTCCCTACGACAGATTCAAAAATAGAAATGAATAGGAATAGTTTTCCAAGATAATACAAGATAAAAATCAAAATAAGTTGAATTTTTCTCTTCCTCCCTCCGTTTTTCCTTGCTTTTGGCTTTCAGTTATGTTATTCCGAGTTTTTCTTGGTTATTTTAGTCCACGCACATCTATGAGAGTTGTACATTTATTGTTTTACTAATACCGTGTTAGTGTATTTCTTGTTAAACCTAGCTTGATCAAAGTTATTCTACTTTTCAGAGCCTCGAAAGTTTTGAGACGCTGTCTTCTGTCGTGAAAGCTGCCTTAAAAGAGTCGTTGACCAAAATTTTGTCACCCAGACGTCGTGTTAATGTCTTTCGAGTTGTGGCAGATGCCAAAGGCAAACATAAACCGTACATAATTGTGTTTTGTGGAGCCAATGGCGTTGGAAAGTCAAGTAATTTTGCAAAGGTAATTAAATGGACTTGTCGTTTTACCTTTTTCTTGAAATTTTGCACCAAAAACTGGCAAAATTTCGTGGTGCTATCTATCAATATGACTTTTAGGGGGGAGTAATGAGTATTTTTCTGTCGCGTGGGATAAAGAAAGGTTACAAAATTTCATTAATATTTCCAAAACTAGCTCCCTGTCTAGATTTGATTCTTCGGGCCAACCTTAGAGGGGAGAATTGTCCTTATCCCCCCCCCCTCCCTGTAGTAGGGTGATGTTAATGTTTATGATTTTTTTTATATCTTACTCATTAGTAAAATTTCTTTACTTAGTCTATTTAAGTTTCCATTAAAAAAAAAACTGAGAAGGAAAAAAAAAAATAAAAATAAGGTTATTCAAGGCTCAGTAATGTCATCGTCTTGTTTTATTTCTAAAAATTGCTTTTATTTCTAAAAATTCGTAAAAATAATTACAAAAAAAATAATTTTTCGTAGCTTTTTCTTATGTATGTGTGTGTATCCTGTTGTAGTTTGTTTACTCTCTCTACCTCTATCTTTTCTTTCGCTTTCTTTCCCCCTCTCTCTTTTTGTCTCCCTCATCCCCACCTTTGTCTCTCTCCCCTGAGTCTTCTCCTTTTTTTATCCATTCCTCCCTCTTTATTTTGGTTTCGTTATAAAAAGTCGTATTAGTAAAGAACAAATCCTAAAATGTTCAAATAATTTTTTTAAATCGGAAATGTGGAACCCTTTTACTTATAAATATAAAGAATTATTTCCTTGCTTGATATAAATCTGCTCGCAATTCTAAAAATATACAAGGTAAGTGAGAAGGATCCTATAGGAGAAAAAAAAATATTTTGTCATCCAATGCTATTTTCAATCCCCTGAGTCTTCTCATTTTCTTCTTCATTCCTCCTTCTTTATCTCCCCCACATCTCCCTATCTCTTTTTTTCCTTAGTTGCATATTCAAAGTATTTGATGATTTTTTTATAGATATGTTTCTGGGTATTGGAAAATGAGTTTAGTGTTTTGATTGCTGCTTTGATGCACCTGCAAGTCTACCTATACTTTCACGCCTAACGATGGATATCTGGAAAGGTGTGTACTTAGGTATTTACCCTCACCAGCTTTATATTTAAATGATATTCTTGGACAAATAATTACTATGTAGGCAAAAGAAGTTTCTGTATTGGAGGATTTTGAAATCCTAATCCTAACGTTCTCAGCCCTTGGACTAAATTATTGGCTTCATCTTGCTTTAGCCAAGCACCAAATTTTACGTGGGGAAAGTAGCTGCGCGAGTACAAATGTTTGGCCTAAGAAGTGTGAGCTTGAAAGTCTTGAATAGGAGTGACCTAACATCTCCGGTACGAACACATGTGCTGCCATCTACAATTTAATCTAACGCTGACGGGACATAATTTATTCAAGGATTATCGATCCACGAAGAGGAGAGAATTTACGTGAACGTGATTGCGTAATTGACTAGGACAAGTGAATTTCCGAGAAAGTGATTGCGTAACCGAGGGGGAAGTGGATTTCCGAGAAATTGATTGCGTAATCGACTAGGACAAGTGGATTTCTGAGAAATTTATTACATAATCGGTGAGGGAATGTATTGATGCGATAACGGGAAACAGGATCACGTGTCTCCTTCTAAGCCAATCAGAGGGCCGAAAATATTAGCGGGAGAAGATTGCAGAGAATATAAGGAAAGGATTTTTGCTATAGTTTTTATTACTGTGTGAATAGAATTCAAAGGAGCGAGAACAGTTTGACTTTACTCATTTGTATATATTTGTGTTGATGATGAGTGGAATGTTTACCCTATTAGAAGTTGATAGTGGAGTTGGTAGCAATAATACAAGAGCACCAAAAATTGCGGTGGAAATCACGAGAGGATCACAGCTTTGTCTGGAATGGGATGAAGTATATGCAAGATATGTGATATCCTTGAGCAAATTTAAAATGGAGGATCAATTATGTTTCGCTGCAAAAGTTGATATAGCGCATGTGAATAGACTTCAATGTGCTTTAAGTGCATTAGTGAAACATATCGAAGATAATGAACAGTATTGTTATTGTACATGCTTAGTATTATTGTTGTAAATATCCAATAAAATTGTTTCGAAATAAAAAATGTTCCCTTTCTTTTTGTTAGAATGTTAACCTAACGAATCATAGTCAGTCTAGAGTCAGCAGTCATAGTGATAGGATTGGAAAATGAATAAATTCGAGAAAGATAGAATTAGATCGAATCTTGTGTTTATGGAAAAACATTTGATTTTGAATGATGACTTTCTTGAGTTATCTCTTCAACGCAGGATATTCTCTCGGGAAACACTTGACAATATAATGAAAACTGATTCTCCCCCATTGGACTATTGTATGAAGCTTTGTTGATGTGACTCAACTGCTTATAATCAGTTTATTGATATATTAATTGGAACAAAGCAGAATAAAATCGTGGATATACTTTTGAAAACATTGCCATAAATTCAATGTAGATGGCTCCCCCACCATTCGAAAAAGATGACGTAACAGAATTACTTCTCCCCCATTCCTCCACCCTGAATTTATCGAGTTCCATTTGAACAGTGTTGTAAGGCCCCCTACCCCAATCTCAAAGGACCCCCTCCCCTTAGTCAGTTCCAAGCTCATATCAGGAAAAATGTGGAATTTTGCATTTTATGGCCAGAAAAATATCATGGATGCTTGTTTATTTGTTTTCTTTATTTTTTATTGTTGTTTTTTCCAAGGGTTACGGAGTGGACAGAATTTAAACTTTAGCATAAAGAGCTAAGTGTCGGTTATTTAGTGAATATAATGCTTCAAGGGGAAATTAAGTTTTGAGGGGGGTGAAAAAATGGTACTTATTTATTAGAAAAACTGAAATTGATTTTTTGTTTCCAGGACTCCGATATTCAAACGTTATGTCAAAAGCGGGCAAAGGTCGATGGTGAGTCTGGCACCATTAACACAGAAGAATTCAATTTTGAGGCTATTTTAGGGGAAGGTGGCTTACCATCTCCTGATAATTCGGATATGACGATTTATTAGCTATGATAGACAATCCTCAAGAGTCCCATTCTTCCCACTAGGACCCGTCGCATAAAACATTGGACAGCTCTTCTGTTGAAAACGTAAGAAAAAAATTAAATTTATCTGTGTGAGTGTGTATGTGTGTGCTATTAACAAAAATTGTATTTTATTATGCACTTGTTTTATAAATAATGTTATAAGCAAAATTTGTAATTCATTATACATTTGTTTGATAAATACAATTAAGAAAAACATTTGTTTGATAAATAATATGAATACAAATCCAACTAAGAAAAAAATAGTGTGTTATAATTGTGATAAAACTTTCCTCAAAGGAAAAAACTCAATCCATTCACTTTTGTTTCAGGGGGAAGCTACAAAAACAACTGCCTTCCCTGGCCCAGGACTTCAGAATATTATGAGTAATTGTCCACTGTCGCAAGAACAACTGGATGATGTTAGTGAAGGTACGTCGTTTACTATTCCCCCGGATTTTCAGTATAGTTGTCTAATGACTAAATAATTTCCCCTACTAGTCCGTTCAAGAATAATGAGAAGAAGAACAAAATCAATAAAGAATTATATTTCTTGTATCATTAAAATAAAAAACACCACTTTACAAATTATACATTACAGAAAAAAACGAGAAAAATACACTTAAGATTTTTTTTAAAATTTATTTATAATTCAAAAACAAACTTTTATTTTAAAAAAATGCACTAGAGAAAGCACTTTAATAAATATACTTTATTTATAAGAAAATACACCATTTAACGAAAAAATACACTTAAAATGATATCATTTTTTTACACCCTATTTAATTTGAATGCAACAACAACATGTATATTTACAAAAAAAATCTGCTCTAAGTAAAAAAAAGATACCGTTGGTAGTGGCGGCGCCTCCGCTGGCCACCGGCTGGGCGGCCTCCCCCCTCCGGCCGCGATCCCCCCCCCCAAACGTTTTGGGAAATCTATTTGAATTTACTCAATCAAGACTTTCCCTATGGCTAACACATTCGACTCAGTCGGAAGTTAAATAGTACCCAAGGGGGAGGGTAGTCACACCGTCTTGACAAACATAGACCTTGTCGGAAATGGTACCCATGGTAATTTTTTCTATATTTACAGTGAAGTTCCTGTAGTTCAGCGAACGAATTGCCAACAATTTTGCTCGTGGAATTGTATTTTCAACAATACAATTCCTATAGACGTCCATGTCAAAATTCTTATCCACATAACGCGTGAGCACTCCTTTGCGACTTTTTTTTATTTCCTCGTCGTGTATCAGTTTAAAGTAAACCTTCGGACTTACAAACAAACCACGGGAAATCATGTCACTTCCCATTTCTGATTTAAAAAATAAAAGCTGATTTGGCGCCCGACGTTTCACTAGCTCTTGGTAAAGCCCACTCCAATTGGTGTAGTCCATCTGCGAGCTGATGATTTTACCTTGCGCCAAATCATCAAGTAGGTTTGGAGTTTTTACGTTTAGCAGTAGAAATTCTTTGTCCCCGTAGCAGACCTCTACTCGTCCCTTCTCAGGCCACTGTACCCTAGCCACATTGTAGTAGAATTCCAACTTGAGATTTTTAGAGATCTCCAAGATGGCATTGCCTGCAGCAATATTTTATTCAGAACAATGATTCTTTTTTTCTATTCAATAGTACCATGTCCGGGCCAATGATTGTAAGGAAATGTAATTTGGATCGGCAATAATTCAAGTACATTGTTCGGGATCGGTCACAACGTGACAACGATTCCTATTGCGAACACTTTCACACATTTTACCAAAAGCCAAATTTAACATGAGCTTATAGATTTCTTTTTTGACTTTTGTTTTCACTTCAGAACGTTTCTTGACAAAAGTGTCAACAGACGTTTTCAGATAGGGTTTTTGACTAAACTGGAGTGCTCTATGAACCTTTGTGACATTGAAACCGTTGTTACACATCCATTTTAAAGCCACATGATGTACAACAATATTTTTTTTCGACAGGAGGTTGGCAATAAGTTTTTGTTTTGAAGGTGTCCAATGCATTCCCATTTCCTGGACTAAGGGTATGTTCTAGGGGTTAAAACAGTCCCTACACACATTTCTATTAATTCTTGGAAAAACAAAATTCCTTACCAAATCATGAAACTCCACTGGTATCTCCCCATCAATTTCAAAAAACCATCCAACCGGCCCATTCTCCTCGTTAGTGTCAATGTTGGGGAAATGGGCAGCTTGAGGGTCATTGAGCCATTTATAGTCATCACAGGGTAGCGCATAATGGGAAATGGCCGAGGGGTAGAGGGAATTCATATCAAGGAACACTGCATCGGATTTTGTTCCCATCTTCTCTCCAGTTGGATCAGTTTCCAAGATGCGATCCCCGTGAAAAACATATCCACCCCTCATTGACCTCTCATTGAATAGGTGCTGATCGATGTTAGTGATCAGCCCCATTTTTTCCCCGCTAATTTTTAGGATGAGGTCCATTACCAGATTAAGAGATGAAAAATAATATCCTCAATCAAGATTAAATTCCTCGTATATTTGTCCGTATTTTTACACATAATGTCTAACAAAGTTAACACATCACTCGACAAATACAGCTTGCAGTTGTCAAATTCATTTTTACACCCTCCTTCTGCCCACACTTTTTTGGCAAAACTGTATTCATGAGGGGTGCACCTACGATCGTGTAGACTGTCGTAAAACGATTCGATCGAAGGAATTGTTTCCTCGGCGAATCTCAACATGGAGCAGAAATAATCATAAGGATATATGCCCTTGACCGTCAACAAATCATATAAATCATTTGGAAATTATTGCTTGAGAAGGGGGAAAGCGTTGCAGCCGTCATCGTTTTTCTGCACTTGAATTAATTCGCTCAAAGACTTGGGGAAAAAACTGAGAGAATCTAAAAAGCGAATTTTATTCGTGCACTCAATGTCGTCTTCAACAAATCTCTACATAAATCCTAAAACAAGCAACTTTTCCGATGATTTAGGAATGATTTTGTTGGAAAAGCTGTCTATCACCCATGCATCATCCACTGTTCCATTTCTTTGAAGATGTGCCATTACTGGTACACACACTTCAGATCGTAGATAGAATTATGTATAAAAACTGGAAGAAAGAGTTGCTGTTTAATTTTTAAATTACATGAATTGTGAGCCCACCCCCGAAAATTACTTTTCCCCGTTGAATTGGGGTCAATAAGGTGATTGTGGTCCTGAACAGCATCTTTTGGGGCAATAGCACCCCTACAAACTCAACAAATTGTCCCCTTTTTTAGTGCCCGTAGCTCCTTATCTGATAATGACATTGGGTAGTTGGTGTGACGCAATCGTGAAATAGATTTATTTGCTGTTTTTTTTAAACACACTAATAATTTCTCCATGCTACCCTCCTCATCCATAGTAAAAAAAACTCTTCCAATTGCATTTTATTGTTGGAATCGTGTCGGGCATGCGCATAGGAACACGCAACGAGTTTGTGTTCCTTTACTATATTTGGCCTTGATGGGTCCGATACCTCCAACAGTCTTGATTCACAATCCAAAGATACTTTATCAACCTGCAGCAGGGAATTTTGGAATTTTTTTAATTGTAAAGTATCTTTGCCTTCTGCCGGCATTTCTACCCTTTGATTACCATAAATTTTGCAATAGCTCATGTGATCCGTGAATATTCGTTCACATCTAAATGAGGAAAGGCACATGGGGCAATAGTGGCGTACCCCTTTCTGAACACCTTGAGATAAGAGTCGACTTATAGCCGTTACGGGGAAAAAATGACCATAGGAATTTACATCTTTGGGAGGCTCATAGATGATAAAAATCCAATTTTTAACGTTATCTACCAACGGTGTCCTAACTGAATATAAAACCCCTTTTGTATTCGGTTTCTTTCCCCCATTTACAAATTCTGTGTCATACTGGAGAACAACCACCCCCAATCTAAGATTCTCATTTGATTTTTCAAATATAGTTATTTATTTTATGGACACCGGATACTTTCCCTCTAAACAATCAAAATTTACTTTAGGGAAATTGTCTCCACCGTTACGCGCAAGTCGATATTTTTTATTGTTGAATCATAATTCAATATTTTATGGGCTGCTGCTAAAGATGCATACCTAAAGCATTGCAGCCCCGTTTCAAATCTGAAACCCTGAACCCCTCCTGTAGCAGACAAATCTGGGTGGCATCTTATTCGCCGACTACTACCCGCCCCCTTAAAATAAAGTTTTTTTAATCTATTAAGATTCAGATCCATATATTCAATGTATAAAATGGTCGACCCACTTCCCCTCTCGTTGAACGTGTCCAAAGTTGATATTAATTTATTGACCCAATTGAAAATGTTACCCTCAAATTCATATAGACCAGGGTAAAAAGTTTGGTTGCCAGTTGAAAAATGAAAATAAAAAATGTCCCCTGATGTCCCCTTTTGTAAATAAACTTTTCGATTGACCAATGCCTTAATCCGCCCTGACCCCCCAATTCTGAATCCGAATCTCAATAAGTGCTCGAATTCGGTCGATGTAGGTATGAAGAACATTTACAGGGTCTGTTACAATGACACTCTCGTCAACCAGGTTTTCCTCGGGAGGATTAAAATCTATCCTATGTCTTTGGAAGTGACCTAGAGCAGATTCTAACAAATAAAATTCACATAGTTCCGGGGACGCAACACTATTTTCATGTCCTGCACCTATTTGCACAGGACCTAATTCACTAATAATAAAGTCGTCGTCAAAAATGTCCCTGGAAACATTAGATCCAAAAATTTCCAAAAGGCTATTCATTTCTTCCGTTGTAAACTAAAAATCCGGGGAAATAGTAAACGACGTACCTTCACTAACAACATCCAGTTATTCCGGCGACAGTGGACAATTATTCATGATATTCTGAAGTCCTGGGCCAGGGAAGGCATTTGTTTTTGTAGCTTCCCTCTGAAACTAAAATGAATTGATTGAGTTTTTTTTCTTTGAGGAAATTTTATCACAATTATAACACACTATTTTTTTGTTAGTTGGATTTGTACTCATATTATTTATCAAACAAATGTTTTTCTTAATTGGATTTATGAAACAAATGCATAATTAATTAAAAATTTTGCTTATAGCATTAAACAAGAGCATAATAAATTACAAATTTTGTTAATAGCACACACACACACACTCACACAGATAAATTAAATTTTTTCTAACGTTTTCAACAGAAGAGCTGGCCAATGTTTTATACAACGGGTCGTTGTGGGAAGAATGGAATTCTTGAGGATTGTCTATCATAGCCAATAAATCGTCATATATCGACATATCCAAATTATCAGGAGATGGTATGCCACCTTCCCCTAAAATAGCTTCAAAATTGAATTCATCTGTGTCATTGGTGCCAGACTCACCATCGACCTTTGCTCGCTTTTGACATAATGTTTGAATATCAGAGTCCTGGAAATAAAAAATCAATTTCAGTTTTTCTAATAAATAAGTACCATTTTTTCACCCCCCTCAAAACTTAATTTCCCCTCCTAGCATTATATTCACTAAATAACCGACACTTAGCTCTTTACGCTAAAGTTCAAATTCTGTCCGCTCCGTAACCCTTGGAAAAAACAACAATAAAAAATACAGAAAAACAATAAACAAGCATCCGTGATCTTTTTTCTGTCCAAAAAATGCAAAACTCCCCATTTTTGCTGATATGAACTTGGAACTGACTAAGGGGAGGGGGCCCTTTGAGAATGGGATAGGGGGCCTTACAGCACTGTTCAAATGGAACTTGTGTATTATAACGACCACAGAGTTTCATCCAAATCATCTTCTAAAATGTCTCAAACCGTTTCGCTCGAGAATTTTTAGTCCCACTGGATTGATACGATAACCCTTGGAAAAAAAGAACAATAAAAAAAAATAAAGATAACAAATAAACAAGCATCCGTGATCTTTTTTCTGGCCAAAAAATGCAAAATTCCGCATTTTTGCTGATATGAGCTTGGAACTGAATAAGGGGAGGGGGCAGTTTGGGATTGGGGTAGGGGACCTTACAACACTGTTCAAATGGAACTTGTGTATTATAACGACCACAGAGTTTCACCCAAATCATCTTATAAAATGTCTCAAACTATTTCGCTCAAGAAGTGTTAGTCCCACTGGATTGATAAAATAACCCTTGGAAAAAAAAACAATAAAAAATAAAGAAAACAAATAAACAAGCATCCGTGATCTTTTTTCTGACAAAAAATGCAAAACTCCACATTTTTGCTGAGATGAGCTTGGACCTGACTAAGGGGAGGGGGGCCCTTTTGGATTGGGATAGGGGACTTTACAACACTGTTCAAATGGAACTTGTGTATTATAACGACCACAGAGTTTCACCCAAATCATCTTCTAAAATTTCTCAAACTGTTTCGCTCAAGAAGTGTTAGTTGCACTGGATTGATACGATAACTCTTGGAAAAAACAACAATAAAAAATAAAGAAAACAAATAAACAAACATCCGTGATCTTTTTTCTGACCAAAAAATGCAAAATTCCACATTTTTGCTTATATGAGCTTGGAACGGACTAAGGGGTGGGGGGACCCTTTTGTATTGGGGTAGGGGACCTTAGAACACTGTTCAAATGGAACTTGTGTATTATAACAACCACAGAGTTTCACCCAAATCATCTTCTAAAATGTTTCAAACTGTTTCGCCCAAAAAATCCCTGAAATGTTGATTAATTTGCGCTATAAAGTTGAAAGCCATCTGATAAATGGTGTTTACCGTGGAACTTACAGCTAGTTCGGTAGAAACCGCTGGTGGGGCATAGTGAATCACGCTATCTCTTCTCGACTTCATGTCAGTGCTGCCAGTCTCACGATTGAGCTTTGCTCGCTTTTGAGTTGACCCTTGAATATCAGAGTCCCGGAAAATGAAAATCAATTTCTAGTTATTCACTAGGTAACTTGTACCCTTATAGGCTTAAAACACATTTTTAAATAGGATACATGAAAAAAAATTACAATTTCAACTATTATTTTATTCAGAATATTAATAGGAGAGCACTCCCAACTCCTCCTCTATTTTCGCTACAATAATTCCCCCCTCCTTGAGTAAATTGACACGCACGCATATAGCTGATTATAAAATGTTAGCCGAAGATCGTTTTAATTTTGCTTAATTAGGAGTACAGAGAAATATAATATCACGACAATGCACGTCGCCTTCTAATTTAAAATAGCTGTTATGGTCATGCGAATTTTATCGTAGCTTTGAGAGCTTGCATAATTAATGAAGTTCCCTTTCTGTGTGAAACTCAAATGATAGGAATAAAAAAAAGTCATGTTCTTATATTAGTCAACGAATAATGTGTATTTACTTACCAAAATAATTCTTTCATTGTCCATGAGAACGAATGAATAAATTTGTTTATAATAGGCGTATTACATTGGCTATTAACCAACTGATCCATAATGTCCAATTTGCTCGATATATATAGCAGAAAATAATTTGATTATAACTAGCTATAAACGAGTATTTCTAGAATGAGACCATACCTTTGATTACGCAATTTGACAATTTCTAGTTTTTGGTTTAAAAAAAAAGAAAAAAAAACACATTATGATGAAAGTGCCTGACGGTTCAAGATAAAAAACATGTTATGATGACGGATGAACGAAGTTGCTAAAGACATGTTTGATCACTTTGCTTGGAAAGGTACCAAGGAACATAGGTGTGATAGGATACTCTCTCTCTTTAAAAAGGTGTACAGCTGTATGCAAATAGCATGGTCCTAGTGCTGTACGCAAATAGCATGGTAATTCCTAGTGCTGTACGCAAAATGGAACCTACTACTCTACTAAAGGGCACGGGCCCTTTCAATTTCCTATCGAATGAGCCCTTTTTAGAGTTTATACGACAAATATCGACATTTATACGACAAATATCCCAGACATAATTTAAGTTCATAGATCACTTTGAAAAGTTTCTCGTCAAACCAAAGGTAAAAACATGCAGCTGAAAACCAGCATCATTCCTCACCATAAGTAGACCCTCTTTCAGGTTTTCGCATGTTGCTTCATAAAAAGTTTCAAGGAGTCTGCTTAAGATCTTTCGCTTACAGACGAGAGAAGTACCTTAAACTTATATGAAGCTCTTTATGGGTGGCAAATTCATCATTGCATCATACCCTAAAATTCATTCTAGAAATCCGGCTATAGAACCGTTAACAAAATAATAGAGCTTTGAATAGTTCAATCCGAACTTTTCAGAAACATTGCATGGAAACATCAGTTTAAACAAATCACTTATGCCATCAGATCTGTTATCAGTAATATCTAAGAACAGACATGTCTTCCACCAAAGTATTTCAGCGTGATAGACTTGCTTTTTTCCACAAACATCGCATTTATGACATTACGATAGATGCTCGTGGAAGTTCCAGCGAGGACAGTCATAAGTGGCGAGTGACGCGTCTAGCTTCCTCAATGCTTGAACTCAATAACCATCCCGTTTATTTTATCCATTTATTCCTTACAGTTATAATAAACTGGCATAAACTGAGTCTTCAGTCATAGATCACTTCCCTGCAAAGTATAAACACATACCAAGTACTGACAAAACCTATCCTCTCCACACAAAAAAGTGACCCTTTGTGTGACCTATGCGAACCTGGCAACTAAAATCAACTAAATTGAAAGTTTATTAATCCATTTTTCAGCCAATTGAAAAGGGTGAAAGCGTTGATCAATTGGTCTGATAGTCAAATGATCAATGCAATTCCGTTGAGGGTCAGAGGACCGTTGTTGAATTTTTTTGAGGACAGGGATTTTATGAATATTGTAAGTCTAGAGGAATTGGAAAGAGAATTGACTGAGGCGTATTTGCCGGGAAAAACCGCTTGAAAAAAAAATTAAGGAATTAGCTGAGCTCAAGCAGTCAGCTAATGAAACAGCATATCAGTTTTATATGAGAGTTGAGAGTACAGCGAAAGCTAACGGGTTTGAATTTGGAACTCCACCTGGTTTTCCCGAAGGGATAGCTTTGCATTGTTTTGTTGAGGGCTCAAGGGTGAATATAAAGAGGTATCTATTAGAGCATGAGGAGGAGTAGAGTACTTTGAAAGAAGCATATAAGGTTGAAAAACGCTATGAATCCATAGAAAATACAGTTTTAGTAGAGAAACATGAATTTTTATCGGCTGCCGTTGGGTGTGGCTTGAGAATGACAGGGCAAGATGAGGAACTCCGTTGAGGCTGGCACGACGTAAAACAAGGTCAGGGAATAAGAAGTACGTCAGTTGGTAGGGGATACGGAGTTAGAGGAAGAGGTCAGGATAGAAGTTATAATGTAGATGGTGGAAACGAAGGATTTGGTTACATGTCCCAGGGAAGTGGTAGTAATACTCCCACTACCAGAGAGTGCTACATAGGTCATAGTACAAGTCATCTAAAGACAGATTGCCCAAATATTATCTGCAATAACTGTATGAAAAGAGGACATGTGGCTAAGTTTTGTTCAAAACAATCAAGGGAAGTGCAGTATAGAGATAGAACCTACTGTTTTGTGTGTGGGAGTAAGGAACACAAAGCCTATGATTGTCCTAACCGATACAGGGATCAGGACAGGGCTCAAGGAGCAGGCTCTACAGGTATGAATCAGGGAAACTAGAAAGCCAGATAGCAAAAGAGGAGTTGATATCTGGTTCATTTGAAAATCCTCCTTATTGTGAATATTTTTGTTACATGGGATTAAGTGACGCTAATTATCCTATTATGAAGAAAGTAATTGTTTATTTGAAATAGATTATCTCAGATAAGAATTACCAGAGTTAGCTCGGTTTCAGAGAAGAGACCCTGAGTTAAAGAGAGTCATTGAGTATCTTGAGTCAAAGAATTGGGGTGATAATTCTTTGAATGGAATTCAAGTTGGGATACGTGGTGCTGGGACTGGTGAAGGGGTGGACGTAAGTCAACCAAGGGACCAGCCTCCAGGTTATAAGGAGGAACCTGGAAGGATTTTAGTTCAGGGGATCCTGGATCAGGAAGACCTGGACTTGGCGCAGAATGGGGTAGGCGGTGGATCACCGAGCCTCAGAAATCCTGCAGGTAGCGCGCCTAGTGAGAGAGATGCAAATTTGCCGAGAGAGAGAGTAATGCAAATTTGGGCGACAAAGAGAATATTTCATGTGTGAAGAGAGATGACGTCATGCGTTCAAAAAGAGAAAGACTTACCGTTTTGGTTGGTTCGAATTTTTGACAGTTTATTTATGAAGGATGATGTTCTTTATTGCTATCCGGTAGGAGGCGTTGGCAATGAAAAAGGGTACCCTAGAACATCTAGAATTTTCATGCCAAGCATCCTAATAGATTCCGCAATAAAGCTATCACATGATCATTTACTTATTGGTGGACATATGTCAGCTGAGAAGACAATAGAGCGAGTTAGTCGAATTTTCGTTTTTCATAAAATAAATAAAAAAGTCAGAGAATTTTGTGAGAATTGTAACGTGTGTCTGCGTAAAAACAAGCTTCATCGAACAGCAAAACCAACTTTAGGTCAAAATGAAGATCCGAGGTACCCCTTTTGAATCTGGTCATTGGATTCTGCAGGTCCAATGGGAGGTACGTTTGGTGGGCCTACAGAGGAAGGGAATTCATATAATTTGGTAGAGATAGTGATGGGTTTTTTCTTCAGATTTTTTTATAAAATAGAACATTGGAATTTCTTCATTTTTTTGTCAGTTGGAATCTATGATTTTATTTGGGGTTGGGTATATTTGGAAGTGGATTTTGGGATTTGATAAAAAGCTCATCAGCTGACAGTTAAAAAAAAGAAAAAAAACTATTGAATTGAGAAATAAAAGAAAGGATAAATGCCTTGACTTTGTTCCTTGGAATGTTTTAGAATCTTCATTTATTGTAATGGTGTTTTTTCTTCAGTGTCTTTTTACTTGTTTAATCTGTACTGTGTATTTATTAATTAGGTGTAGGGAATGCGAGTTTTCTGCGAACAAGATTGCAAGCGTGACTCAAGACAGTGCCACTTTATCTAAATAGCATTATGAAAATTAAAAAAAGAGAACTCAAGAAATGTGAAATAGATAAGTGATCGAAAATTCACATTCGGAACCATGAGAGAACTACCAGAAAAAAATTTGAAACCATCTAGAGTTGGGTCACTCCTTCGAGACCCTGTGAAGTGATTCTGAATGATATAGAATTGTCTATGCATATTTTTTTTCTCCTTTTAGTTGGTTTTTATGTTGGTGTTGGGTGGCTCAAACAAGGAAACTCATAGTGTTTGGAAAATTATTTTTGGTACAAATAATTTCAAAAAGGGGGGGGGGAATCTGTAAACTTCTGATAAAGAAAATCCGGGTTGGGCTGTTGATCGCCTGTAAACTTTTGATGAAGAGAATTCAGGTTGGGTTGTTTACAGCCAAGTTTTATTCCAAATAGAGAATTTTATTGTTTTGTTCTAAGAAGTGGGGTTGTTGATTTGTTGATAATTTACAATGTTTGTATTTTAGATAGTAGGGTCATTTGGGTTCAAGGGACCTTGACAAGGATTATACATATGAATTTCTGAAGCACTTAGATTAGCTCCTCTCTTGCCTTGACGGAGTCTAGCTCTTGTATAGTATTTGTTTTATAGAATAAACGTATAGTTATAGCAAAAGAGACTCTTCTACCTCCTTCATGAGAACCCATAACTGAATGATTCGGCTACGTTACCAAACGCTTATGAAAGTCAACCCTTTATCAGAAGAAAGAAAATGTTTACAAAATTTTAATATCTTCAAAAGCAATTTCGGTAAGAAAAAACAATAAAACCAACCCTAATTGCTTGACTCCAGCTACACCTGTTTACACTGAATTATATGCCAAGGGACTTTCTGTTCGACAGGTTAGTCTAAGCTCAGACAGATGAAGGTAATTTTTGCTAATAAAAAAACTTGGCTTATTTATATTAGAAAAAATTACCGTCATCTGTCTAAGCTTAGAAAATTAAAAGTAAATTATACCATCCGGAAAGACGATTTTTATGAGCCAAAAATCCGGAATAAAAATGACCTGAATAATCACTAACAGTTTTTCATCAAGCGACGTAAGATTCGAGTGCCGAAACAAAATTTGGTTCCTCGGCTGAAAAAAAATACTGATATGAACTTAGAAAGCAAAATGATAACAAACACCAATAAAAGCCTGAATTAGTACCGGTAATTTATCAGTTAAGATATTTTCAATGTCTTTTGGAACTGTAGCTCCGACTAGTGTGACTTGTGCTCCAGTTCTCACTGAATTCTCGTCTGTTGGATTATCCATCTGCAATTAAAATAGAAAACAAAGCCAGCAAAGCTACGCACGCTCCTCCTCCAACCCAGTCTATTCAAAACCTCCCCTTTTACACCTGCCCACGAAGTTCCCATTTCCTTTAAATCTTTCTTTATGACGTCCTCCCACCCAAGACGGGACCGACCTGCTTTCTGTTTAGCCCTAGAGGGCTGGCCGAAAAAAACAATATTCGGCAATCTGTCATCCTTCATCTGAACAACGTGCCCTAGCCACCTCAACCTTTCTTTCATTATAGCCCTAGAGAGCAGTATTGAACCACATTTTTCGTATACCCTATTGTTTGAAATACGGTCAATCAGCCGGGTACCCAGAACAATCCTTAAGCAATTTCTCTGGAAAACATCTAGCAAATCTTCACCCGCTTTTCGGAGCGTCCATGCTTCAGAGCCATATTTGACCATTGTCATCCCTTTAGCTTCTAATATTCTAATCTTGGTTTGCAGACTTATCTTCCTATTCTTCCAGACTTTTTTTAACTGTGATAAAAACATCCTGAGCCTTGGCTATTTTATATTTCACATCTTCACTGCTCCCACCATCATTACTAATAATACTACCAAGATAAGTGAAGCTGCCGACCTGATCAATCTTTTCATTACCCAACGTCACCTTTTCATCTTCACTTGTTCCTAGCTTTAATGACTTAGTCTTCCTAACATTAATTTTCAAACCAATTCTAGCGCCCTGAACTCGCAAAACCTCTAAAACTTCCTTCATTTTGCTCACACTTTCATCTAGGATGCTTAAATCATCAGCATAATCCAAGTCCAGGAGACTTTCCTCCCCATTTGATTCCGTGGTCTCCCATTGCCTTTCCTGTGCTCCTTAAAACAAAGTCCATCAAAATAATCCATACAAAGGGGGATAGAACACAACCCTGCTTAACTCCTGATGTAATACAAAACCAGCTGCTAACCTCATTTCCTACCTTAACCACAGCAGTATTATTCTCGTACATAGCACTAATCACTTTAATGTATTTGTCTGGTATACCATACAAGGATAAAACCTTTACTAAAGCTCTTCTATCAACAGAATCGAATGCTTGCTCATAATTTATAAAACGAAGACCAAAGGTGTTTGAAAACTCCCGCACTTCTCAATTATTAGCCTAAGAGTGAAAATTTGGTCGACACATCCTCTACCTTTTCTAAAACCACACTGCTCTTCTCTTAAAACTTTGTCTACGGCATCTCTCAGTCTATAAAGTATCACATTATTAAGTAATTTACTAGCTACAGAAACCAGACTAATGCTTCGATAATTAACACACTCACCTTTATCACCTTTCTTATAAAGTGGCTTAATTAACGTTTTCTTAAAATCGTTAGTTACTTCCCCTTTTTCAAAAATCATATTCACAATCTTCAGTAACTTATTTCTAACCTCAGAGCCACCATATTTAAGAAACTCATTTACCACACTATCAGCAACTGGAGCCTTATTATTCTTTAATCCTTGTACTACTGTTGCTAATTCCTCCACAAAAAAAAATCTTCCTTCACATCCAAGGTATCACAAACTTTTTCAATTTCCTCTATATTTTTTCCTGCAACTCTATCTCGGTTAAGCAAATTCTCAAAATGTTCGGCCCATCTCTCTGTAGTTTTTTCCTTATCGCTAATTGCGACCCCATTCCTATCTTTAACTGGGCATAGTCCGGATTGACTACTCCCTCTCTATTTGTTAACGTGCAAGTACAATATTTTACTGTTATGCCGTCTAGCAGCATCTTCCAGATGCTCGGCAATTTTATCCATGGCCTCCACTTCACACCTCTTTAGTTCATATTTTAATGCTTTCTCCACTTTCTTTACATTTCTTTTGTTTTCATACGATCTATCACTCAGATAATTCTTGTACAAGTCCTTTCTATTAAACATAAAGCTTTTTCACTAATATTCTTAGCTGCAGTTCTAGCTTTCTTCCCTAATACACCTTCAGCAACTTCACAAATTATTTTTTTTAAATTAGTCCAACCATCTTCTACATTATCAAATTTTAAACTCTCAAGTTTAGTATTCAACGGTTTCTGGAAAGTTTCTCTCAAATTTTCATCCTGGAGTCTACTAACATCATAACTTTCGGGAAGGTAGTTACCCTTCCGATATTTCAGTTTTAAATTGACCCTTGACACTACTAGATGGTGATCTTTTCTTTTAACATTAATAACAGCACTCCTATATACCTTAGTATCTTGTATTGATCCTGCCAGTCTTCGGTTTACTATAACATAATCAATAAGGGGTGCTGTCTTACCATCACGTGAATACCATGTTAACTTATGAGTCATTTTATGACCAAACACCGTATTGGTTATAACTAGATTGTTATACCTACAAAATTGCAAAAGTCTGTATCCATTACTGTTTTCTTTTCCTATACCAAATTTACCTAGGCTGGGATACCATCTATCCCTATTTCTACAACCCTGGGCGTTAAAATCTCCCAGTAATAACATCATATTTCTACCTGGGACCCTGTCTATTTGCTCCTGTAACTGTAAGTAAAATTCATCTGGGTCACTAGCATCTCCGTCATTCAGTTCTACAGGGGCATATACTACTATCGAATTCAGACTACTATCGTCTGAATTCGTCAGTCAAAATGTTGATATGTTAGTCATTTTTAATGTCGTAACATTCCAAGTTCTAATTTTTCATGTTCTTTAAATCTTTGAAATTATTTTTGCCTTTGGAAAATCAATGATCCCAGATACCAGTGCTGGACGGGGATCAAATATCTTCTCAAGTCTACACCGAAGTGCCTAAGCCGGCTTAGAACCGGAAAGCAAGAAGTCCCTGGCACTTCCATGAATGGAGGTTTTGTGCAATCCTGGGCTCATCTTGGTCACAACATGGTTTTCAGCACTTGGCGATGCTCTTCTATCAACAAGAGTTAAAATCCTGCACAGACAGTCTCAAGCCTAATACCTCCGACTCATTATATATTCATGCCTAAAAATATTATCCTACTACGGGGAAACCGTAGTAGCATAATATTTGTGCTACTACGTGTGTTATTATTATACACCGTATATAATTGGTAAGCGTTCACAAATTCCGGGCAGACACCAGTGGAACACATTCCAGTGACACTATACAAAGGGTACTTGAACCGAGTATTTATCCATTATATAATCAGAATCAGTCAACTTTCAATTCTAACAATAATGACTACGTTTTTTTTATTATTCTTTTTTTTTGTGAAATTCGTCTGATGTTCCATTTGGTTCATCAAATAATATTTGCTGCCCAGTCTATTCAAATCCCAAATAAATTTTAAATAAACAAAATTAACTATTTATTTCAGGGTTCAACTCTGCCCGACTTTCCCGAAAAACCCTGTAGCCACGTAAAGGACCGAATTAAAATTGCGACCTTGTACTTTAACTTAAAATGGTAAAAAGATTAGAAAAATGTGTCTTCAGGGGGAGGGGAGAATAAACAACGCTGTGTGCAAAGCGCAATGCTCCCACGATATTCAAATTGTCCATTCTCCCCAAAAAAAGTTTAGTAGTAAAAAGGAGAGCGTGCTACAGCTCGCTAAGACTAAAATCGCGACGGAGATTAAAGGCACAATGAATCGAGTTGAAAATTTAGCCAATGGCCCTTTGACCCACCACCCTTCTACCCGTGATCTTTCAGCATAAAGGTAAGTATTTCACACATTTTTCACACCGGAATCTTGCAATGATTTTCAATCTATCAGACTGAAGGGTGATTTGTAGATCATGGAAACTTGGAGTAAAAATGAGTTAAGACTTGAGTTGGTTTAAAACGGCTTAAGTCTGAGTTGCAGGCGGAATCATTGGCCTACTTCCAAAGTCCACGGTAAATAATACAGCATTGGACTTTACAGTCCCTACCGGCGGTGCTGATCTCTGTTTCTTGGCCCTTCAGCCAGACAGTGCAAAAGGGGGTTGGGGGCCAACCATCCTGTATTTTCGCACACCCTTCCTATTTACTTTCTCCAGATTTCTCCAGGCACCCACTTAGAGCTGGGTCGACTCTGCCGAGCTTACAGAGTCAAAACACTGACCCTCGTCCAAACCAAATAATTGGTTGAACTAGGATTCGAACCTTCACCCTCTTGGAAAAAGACTCCTAAATTCAGCGCACCAATCCACAATAAAAGTATGTTGTATGGAAAACAAATTCTAGTAGAAAGACTTTATAAACTAATTGACAAATAAAAAAAAAAAAAAAAAATGATTACGATGTAAACTACGGTTGGGTGATATTCGATATCAATACAGATATAAAGATATATCGAACCAAATATCGATATCGAAACGTAAACATAAATATCTAAAACGATATTTGGAAATTTTCGAATTATTTCGTTTTTTTTCTGCTATCTACTGGTGAACGTCCAGCGAAAAAAAAATCCAACATAGAAAAATGTTTCGCAAATGGTCGTGAAGAAGAAAAATAATGTATTCAATCCAGTGACCATGCTGCTTTACAGTACACTTAGCTGCATCCATAAGTTGGCATAGCCTGTTCTCAAAATCAAACTACGGTTAGGGAGTGTGGACCCTCAAATGTTGCTGAGGACTCCTTAAATGCTTGGCTAGATAAAGTGTCTTCTAGGCTTATAGGTCTTGGTCGTATCACACCCGTCACGATTACTAAATACCTTGATCCATGTTTCATGAAAATGTATACTTCCCCTGACAATGTTCTCCAAGTTGGGAGCAAAAATCAAGGGGCATGGATTAGGCCTTGATAGCTGCTGAATCTGTATCAATAGATGCAAGTGCAGCGAGAGTCCCTGTGATTCAGCCACCACAGAATTAAGCCAGTTTGTGGGGATCATATGAAGAAGTTTCAGTAGTCAATGCAAGGCATGCTTCGTCAGCAGCCAGATCTGTCACGGTTCTGAAGATTTTCAATAATGAGTCATTAGTTGTAAAAAAAACTGAGTCAATCAAGTCGTTGAAGTCTCATAAAAAGGGTTTCAGAAAAACCTATAAGAGGTTGTCATTAAATTAATGTCCATGCCCACCATCAGCCTCCCTTCTTAATGTGTTTTCCGAAGCTGTTCAGTTAATAAAACAGTTCGTGGTAACAAACTTTAAGTAAGAAGCGACTCGGCCCAATAATAACCGAAACTCTAAAAAATACAATTTTGAAAACAATAAACACATCAAAAGAATTGAATTTTAGTGCTGATTCCAGATATATAAAATTCATTAAGTTTACCGTACCTATCAAAAGCTACGAGGCTCAGGAATTATATGTGGTTTTCGAGAAAGGGGGGGGGGCATTCCCAAACTTCAACGAATGATCATGAAAATAAAACCATCAGATTTGGAATATCAGAAAACCCAATTTCTCTTATATTAAACCGAGTGTTTTTTTTTGTTTTTTTTTGCCAGGGTGATTTTATTGAACTAATGGTCCTAGACGATAGGGAGAAAAGTCCTTCTGCCTTTTTTAAGTCACCAAAAGATTTACAGGTAACTCTTCTCCCCCCCCCCCCAACACCCGTTTTTTTACAAAGTCATACGATCTAAAATTTAAGATAGCTCTTTTAATCAGCATAATTGAAAGGTCAAATATCTATGCCTCTGAGGATGACAAGACCCCCACAGCCCGTAGGGAAAGGGCTCTAAGTTATGAAGTTTTCCTATTGTTTACATGTAGTGTTTGTTATTGGGAAGTAAACTGACATTTTTCAGGACGAGGGAATTTCATGTAGGGGGGGGGGTCCACGGGGAAAATTTACACGTAGGAAGTTGCTCGAATTCCTACACGAAATCCTACACGAAGGAACTTTCCAAGGAGTTATTTTCGTGAGGGAGGATTTTCGATGGAGGGAAGAGGTAGATACTGCGGTATTATTTGAAAAACAATCAAAAACGAAATACAAAACAATTTTTTCAGCTGAAAGTAAGGAGCCAAATTATGACTTAAAAAGAACATAAATTATCCCTTATATTTTACAGGATACATGGTGGGAAGCACTTGGTGGGTGCCGAATCCTAACCCATTATGGGGTACCACCTCCATGTTGAAGATGCGGTAATGAGGTGCGTGGCAGGTGGCACCGTTCCCCGTCTAATGATGCATGGCAATGGATTTATGGGCTTTGTTGAGCTAACCACCCGGCAAAGCTTCTTTTACCTGGTTACGATTAACAACAAAAAGCCTCGGACCAAACAGCCATTTCGACGACGACCTGTAGCACGTCCACCGACCATCCAAACGGACCTGTTTACGGTAACCCACTGCAATGTACGAGGTCTCAGATCTAAGTTTGACCAGTTCCTACATTTAGTGAACTCGGTCAAGCCATCTATCATGTGCATCACTGAGACCAATCTAAACCAAAAAATTCAGAGCAGTGAGGTTGCAATACAGGGATACACGCACCTCAGGTGGGATCAAGAGCGTACTGACGGCGCTAAATACGGAGGAGGAGGTGTCGCTGTTTATCTACAGAGCCATATACCTTATTCATGCCTGAACATACCAGGTTCAGCAGGCGAAGAAGCTCTTTGGGTCAGGGTGACCCTCCCGAATGAATCCGTGATTGTCGGTACCGTGTATAACCCTCCCACTTACCAAATTACCATCTACCTTGAAACCTCCCTTGAATATATTCTGGGCAAGTACGCTAAGTCTGCCATTATCCTTCATGGAGACTTCAACGTCCATCATAGCGTGTGGCTTCGCAGCGAAAATACTGATAGGGAAGGGTCGGACTTGTATGATCTATCACTCTCTTACGGGCTGGAACAACTTGTCGATTTCGACACGTTGCCCAAACGAATCATCTCGTCTTGACCTCTTCCTTACAGATCACCCTGATTCCTTTAAGGTAGACGTTCATGCTTTCACTAGTGACCATGTTGCCGTCGTTGCCCGTGGAAACCTACGTATTCCGTCTCCAGTAAAGCATGAGCGAATAATCTGGCTATACAAAAGAGGTGATTGGGGCCCCCCTTGTCAATACCTTGCTCTTTACGCTAAAGTTCGAATTTTGTTCGAATCACAAATCCCTGAATCACAAAGGCCACATTTATATATATATATATATATATATATATATATATATATATATATATATATATATATATATATATATATATATATATATATATAGTAGAAATGACCCTAGTACTCGTGACAGGACCACGTGGTCCTGTCAGCATTTTTAATACTGACAGTACACCAAATATGGGCATAGAGTCATTAGGGAGAACACGTGGTTAATGGGGTCAATGACCTCTTTTTCCAAGGTCGATTTATTTGATGTTTTCTTGGATTTTGTCAGTGAGAATGAAAAAACTGAAACTTTGTCACATTTATTTGATGTTTTTATTGGATTTTGTCAGTGAGAATGAAAAAACAGAAACTTTGTCCCGTTCATAGTTTATTGAGTCTAATGGGGGCAGGTCAATGACACTTCCTTCTTGTTATTGTTGCTCAGCGAATGTTATGATCCAGAAAAAGCATTTGTTGTTGTGGATAAAATTGTTCAATGTTATCAGTTTCCCGGAAACAGTTAGATCACGTGTTTCCTTCTCAGCCAATCAGCGAGTCGGATACATCCCCCTTCTCAGCCAATCAGAGGGCTGGTTACATATTAGCAGCGGAGGGAATATAAGGAAAGGATTTTTGCTATAGTTTTATTAGTCTGTGAATAGAATTCAAAGGAGTGAGAAGAAGAAGAGTCTGACTTTACTCATTTGGATATATATTTGTGATGGCGATGAGTGAAATGTTTACACTATTAGAACTTGCTAATGGAGTTGATGATAATAATACAAGAGCGCCAAACATTGTGTTAGAAATTATGAAAGGATCGTGGCTTTGTCTGGAATGAGATACAGTATATGCAAGATATGTGATATCCTTGAGCAAATTTAAAATGGAAGATCAATTATGTTTCGCCGCAAAAGTTGATATAGCACATGTGAATAGACTTCAATGTGCTTTAAGTGCATTAGTGAAACATATCGAAGACAATAAACAGTATTGTTAATTGTACATGTTCTGTACTATTGATGTTGTTGTAATTAGTTAATAAAAATGTTTTAAAATTAAAAATGAGCCGTCTCTTTTCAGACCATGGCTAAATAATCATCCTTTGTATAGAATCAGCAGCCGGAATGACATGATTGACAAAAAAATAATATTGAGGCAGAGAGACGCAGATCAAATCTTGTATGCATGGAAAATCATACGACTTTGGACGGCGATTTTCTCAAGTTATCTCTTCAACACAGGATATTCTCATGTCTGGGAACAATTGACCATATAATGAGGAGTGATTCTCCCCCATTGGACTATTGTATGAAACTTTTAAAATGTGATTCAAATGCTTATACTCAATTTATTGATATATTAATTGAAACAAAGCAGAATCATATTGTGGATATACTTTTGAAAACATTGCCAATGGATTCAATGTAGATGGCTCCTCCGTCATTCGAAAGAGGTAACGTCACAGAGCTACTCCTCTCTCCCCCATTTCCTCCACTTTGAATTTATCGAGCGAGGACGATCAGTTTCGTTTTAGCTGTGAGTGAGTTGACATCGGAAACCAAAAAAATGTTCTATATATGTCCATTGTGCATGTACACTCTTGGCAGTTGGACTCAATGTGAGAATTGTACAATTATTGATGACTATAGTGAAAAGTGTAAATTATGTAATCCTTGTAAATTACATAGAGACTATGCAGTACAAATTAAAGGATGTAATTCATGTCTTGAAGAGGTGTGTGACTCTCACCCTAGAGGGCACCTGTGCTCCAATTGTCACAATGATAAATGTGATCAGTGGGAGAATACTTACCCCGCTATGATTGGAAAGAATCCCAAACGTGATTTTAGTTTATTTTTACGAGATTGGTATTGTCGTGGATTTAAATTATTCTGGGAGGAAGAATCTGGTCTACGATTCAACTGTTGGGCTATCAAGACAATCTGGTTTCTACGTCATCGCTGTGATGACACCACCTACTATGACTATAAACCTAGTGATTTTTATTAGTCAATTACTAAGTGTGATTCACCAGTTGAAAACACTGTATATGATTTTGCTTCATAGAGACAAATTCACACACATCAATTTCACAGTATGAATGCAAATAGTATTATTAACTATACAGAAAGATACAACAAGATTAAAGTTATATTATACTTTACAAAATGTGACCCAGACTTTCCATCCAATCAAGATCAATATACAGTGAATTCAAATGATTTACCAACATTAGTGATTCACGACAGTAACCTATACATCGAAGATGAAGAAATATAAAAGTGAAGATTTAAAGACATTGTTGTATATATACATTTTATTAATAAACAAATTCACAAACATTTTTAAATACCTTACTCTTAGGGCACTGAAATCAATACTGTATAAGTCTGAGAGGATATTTTCCACTAGAAAGTCATTCAGACGGGGATTGTCACTATAAATGTGGAGAAAGTGCTTGTAAGTATAGCCACGACATCGGAACACAAAATATAGTAGTGCATGGAAGCCACAGCTTTTAGTCGTTAGATCCTGTACCCTCTTCCGATTTTGAATAATAGTTTTCCCACTACTCTCAATATAGTTGCTGATGTGGGGTGTGTAGAATGTGTAATGTAGGCCAAGAGGATAGAAAAGTTCTATATTCTTCTCTGTTTGATAGATGCACAGCCAATAACACTTCAGCAAAGTTAATGGTCTGCTATTAACAATAATCAAGGTCTTGTTCGCACCTTGAATTTTTAATAGATAGTCTGAGGGCAGACAATAGGATTTGTTCTGAGACAGGTAGGGGTCCATATTAAATACACTGATTATTTGACTGGTGTTCATGGCGCCAAGTCTAGTAGAACACTGCCTTCGGGAGTGATTTCCCAATAGGTTTCATATTGATTGAGTGAGATTAGGGCAATACTCTGAGGCAATGTATTAGCAATTATACTCTCCAAACGTCAAGAACATGCGCATATGATATTCCTATCTTGCGTGCCAGGCAAGTCAAATACCATGATACATTGTTTCTTAGCAAACATTTCTTAGGTTATACCAATTTAGAATACTTGCGAGTCGTGATCTAGGGTTTGCATGGTCAACTCATACAATGTTCTATAGGATTTATCACAGGATAGATTGTAGAGTGGGATACCGTTTACTTTGCATACAAGAGATGAAAGTCCAAACATCTCGAATATATTTGGACATTCAGTCCATAAACCTATTGCACTAACACTCTTTACAAATACCAATGCCATATTCGACGGGATTTTACCATTGACAAAGGATGAATCGGTGAAGGTGCGTGACCCCACGGCAATATGACGTTGATTGGTGATTGTATGAGGACCAAGAAGTTTAATATTGTTGCCATTGGCTCTCAGTTTTTCCACGGCCAAAGCAACAGAACTCATAACCTGCTGTTTGCGTACATGTAGTATTGCTGAGGTGAGGGAGAGACTTATATCGGGATTGCCAGCAAGTTCTTTTCTCAATATGAAATTGGAGGGTGCAAACGTTAGTTTTATATCCACTTTAACCTTGGGTGGTAGCCATTGGGGCATATTAAATATTTCATGATGTATTTTTCCAACTAGATGTAATCCACTAGTTGTAGCATTTTTAAGTGCATCTGTACTCTCAGTATTAGTAATATATTCATATCCATTGGAGGCGCCTCTCAATTCCTTGTATGACTTGGGTGTCATCAACATGAACTGCATATAGCTTGCATAGTTGGAGAGATGCGTACAGTGGAACGATGTTGCTTTGTCTGTTGTCTAACACCTTCTGGCAGTTGAACATTGCCCTCAGTTAAATTTAAACAAAGTTCAGATATTAGATTAATGAAATCATTATCAACACCATGTTTGAGTATAGCCTTCCTAAGCAATGGTTTTGAAGTGCTTAAAACGGAAAATAAATGCCGTTGTTCGTGTAGTTTCTTCAGTGTCATAATGGCAACTAATAGTCCTTTCTACTGTTCACCGAAAGATATACTGTAATTTCATTGTTGAAAATGTCGGTGACTACACGGAGATCCTTGGGCGTCCTCTGATTAAGATCCAGCAAAATGTAACCGTAGGGCTTGCTAGTCACCTGAGCGTACTCTGACAATAGAATTTTTGGGGTGCCAGGATGTATCTGTTTATTGAGAGTTATGAGTGAGCTAGAATCACGAACAACTCGATAGATAATATAGACGGTGCAATTCAAAGCAAGGGTTCGCATACATTTGCTCTGATGAAACAGATTGTGTAGAACCAGAGTAACGGAAATGTGTTCATGATGGGCGCGAACGGTGAACAGTTGTAGCATTTCCTATGAGAACTGTTCAATGGATTCAGCCAAATCATCAATAATCAACCACGAGTTCGATTCAATACTATTGAAAACATCAAGTCCTCGTATGAATTGTATTGGTATGGTTGTGTCAATATCTTTTATTTTATCATAGGACTCCTGCCAAATACTATAGCAATAGTAGATTTTTTTCGGTTTTTCCAAAAACATTTTATCGCAATTTTGAATTATTTTAGCTAAAAGTGTTGTTTTCCCCGACATTGACAGCCCGCACAGAAACGATCTGAAGGGTGTTTTAAATTGATACATGCTGCTGCTGCTGTTGGGGACAACAGTCGGACTACAACTAACTGTAAATCATATGTGCTCAATGAATAAGTAGTAATTTTCCCGTCTATTCAAGAACAACAAAAACAATATTTCATGGCAACATTTATTTCGGCACAACATGAAAACAAATATTTGCAGTCAACATGAACAATGATAAAAATAACACTTGTTCAACAAGAACAATTGACAAAATTTCTCCGGTCAACATGAAAACTCTATTTGTTCAACATGAACAGCAACGATAACACTTTATAAATAAGCACTTATTGTATTTATACACTTTTCTCTACAACACTTTATGTACAATAAAAAAAAACACTTTTTGTCCATCATCAACAGCACTTTTCTGTACAATAACACTTATTGTCAACTTAAACACTTTTCTATACAATAACACTTTTTGTACACACACTTGAAAATACACTTGGAACTAGCAGCAGCACAGTTGAACTTGATTATGGTGAATTTAATGGTAGGGCCCCCCCCCCGGGGCCCGCGGGGCCGAAGGCCGGCCGGCCGCGGGCGGGACCCCCCCCCCCCGGGGCGGCCGCGGGAAGGGTCCCCCCCGGGGGCCGCGGGGCGAAAAAGAATAGTTGTCATCACTGCTACAGGTTAGGTTAGTTGAGGTTGGGTTAGTGCTTGGGTTAGATGAGGTTGAGTTAATTTATGAACAGATTGAGTTAAGGTGGTTAGATTGTCAGGTTAGTTAATTTATGTACAGGTTGAGTGGTTAGTTCAGATTAGGTTAATTTATCCAGACCAAGTTGATTGCGATAGTCAATGCATTCAACTCGATCTGAAATACGGTAGTGGCCATGAGGTAGGACACTCACACCATTCTCGAGCACATAAACCTTGTCGGATATACACGACATTGCATTTTTTTCTACTCTCACAGTATAATTTCTATGCTGTAGAGAGCGAATTGCAAGCACTTGTGCTCTCGGCACTAGGCTACTTTCTTCACAGTCTCTGTACACGCTCATGTTGAAATTGCTCTTTACAAAATGTGTAGGCACCCCTTTACACGCCTCCTTTTCTTCCCCACCATGAGTTTCAACGCAATAGACTTTGGGACACGGGTAAACCCATCGGGAGATCACATCACTCCCCGTCTCTGATTTTAATTTTAATAGTTGGTTGGGGGCTTGACGTTTCACCAGCTCGGGGTAGAGCAATGGATTCCAGTTGGTGAAATCCATCCGCGAGCTGATGTGCACCCCTTTTCTAAATCACCCAATAAATCTTCAGTCCCATTTACCTTTAACAGCAGAGAATCTGTATCACCATAGTAAACTTGAACCTCCCCCTCCCGTGGCAAGTGCACCTTGCACACATTGTAAAAAAACGACAACATGAGCTTTTTTGAAATTTCCAGTACTGAACTGCCGCCTGCAATATTCTTGTTCAGTACTACATTTCGCTTTTTCCTGTGTAGAAGAACCATGCCGGCCTCTATGCTCGTGAACGATTTAAAATTAGGGTCGGCAATAATTCGTGCACACTCTAGAGGGTCAGTCACGACGTCGCAGCGAGAACTATTACGTACGCTCTCACACATTTTGCCAAACGCTGAATTTAGAATGAGCTTGTACATTTCCTTCTCCAGCATTGAATTTGCCCTAGAGCGTTTATCGACACCAGTATCGATAAAAATTTTTAAGTAGGGTCGCTGATTGAACTGTAGGACCCGAGGTATTTTGGTGATCTTGAAGTCGTTGCTCACCAGCCAGTGCAAAAGAACATTGTGAACAACGATATTCTCCTTAGGGTCCAAATCAGCAATCAGTTTCTGTTTAGAGGGAGTCCAATGCATCCCCATATCCTCAACCAATGAACGATTGTAGGGGCTCAATGAGTCCCTGCTCACGGGCCGATTGATACAGGGAAAAACAAAATCTTTGACTGAGTCGTGAAGCGCCAGCGGAATGTGACCGTCAATTTCAAAGAACCATCCTTGTGGCCCAGTGTCCTCGACGGTGTTAATGTCGGGGACCTCACAAGGATTCTCAAGCCATTGATAGTTCCCACACGGCAAAGAGTAGTTTGACATTGCCGAGGGGTACAATGAGTTCATGTCCAAGAACACTGCATTTGACTTTACACCGGTGCTGTTTTGTCCGCTCGGATCGGTTGATAAGACGCGGTCCCCATGAAAAATAGACCCCCCCCGCAGTGAACGCTCTACAAAAAGGTGTTGATCTACGTCGGTGATTATACCTAGTTCCTCCCTGCTAATTTTTAAAATTAAATCCATCACTAAATGTGGCGTTGAAAAATAGTAACGTCTATCTAACCCGAACTCTGAATAGATTTGGTCTGTGTTCTTACAGACTATATCCAACAGAGTTAAAACGTCACTGGCCAAGTACAGTCTACAATAATCCCACCCATTTTTACAATTCCCCTTGGACCACACCTTCTTGGCAAACTCGTACTCCTCGGCTGTGCATTCACTGTTAGTCAGTGAATTGTAAAAAGCTTCAATTGGAGGTAGTTTCTCCTCGCTTAAGCGAGCACCAGAACGGTAATAATCGTATGCGTATATACCTTTGCAGGTCAATAGGTCATACATTTCACTGTCTGGAAAGTGCTGTTTAAGCAAGGGAAAGCTATCAAAATTGTCACTTTTCTGCACTTGAATCAATTGACTCAATGCCTTGGGGACAAAACTAAAGGAATCTAAAAACATAATTTTATTCCAGCCCATACGCCCATTATCCACTACCTGCCATTTCAGTTCGAGAAGCAATAGCTTCTCGGCCGATTTGGGAATTATGTTATAGGTAAATGATGTATTTACCCATGGACAATCTACTCCCCCTCCCTCCCTGTGCATACGTGCCAGTGCCGGTAAAATAAATTTTAAATCATAATTAGAGTTGTGAATAAAAACTGGGATAAAAAACTGTTGGCTAACATTTAAATTACACGATTGATGCGCACCCCCTCTAAAATTACTGCCCCCCCAGGATCTTTCCTGCCCCACATGGTCCTGATCTCTGACTTTCCCCCGCCCCCCACGTTTCCCGTTTGTCCCCGTATCCCCCTCTACAAACTCCCCCTTACAAACCCAACATATTTTTTGATTTTTAATCGCGAGACGATCCTCTGCAGACAACACCATTGGATAATGAGTATTTCTCAAACGAGAAATAGCACCATTAGCCGTGCCAATCAGTTTAGTCAATGCCTTGACCATGAACTCATCTCCCTCATTCAATGTTTAAACTATTTCTAACAACTGCATGGTGTTAGAACTATCTCTTTGTGCGTGAGCGCAGGACACTGCAATGGCCTGGTGTTCTTTGATACGGTTTGGATATTGGGGGTCGTTCACCTCCACCAGCTTAGTCTCGCAATCCAAAGATATTTTTCCGCATTGGAGAAAGGTGTTTTGGAAATTTTTAAGACGTAAAATTGCCCTATTCCCTGAAACTATTTCCACCGTCTGATAGCCATGCCGTCTACAATGCCTCATGTGATTTTGTAACTTTAATTGAGTCCAAAATCTAGAGAGGCATATTGGACCGTACAAACATTCCCCCCTATGCTTACCCTCTCACAGAACTCTACTAATGTCAGTGATAGGGTTAAAATGACCGATTGTGTTCGGTTGACTAGGTGGTGTGTATAGTAACCAAACCCAGTGTTTAACCAAATCAACTGACGGACCCCTTATAAGGAATACCACCCCCTTCTTTTTTAAACGAACCCCATCTTCTAATTCAGTTTCGTACTGTACAACAGTAGCGCCGAGATTTAAATGTGCATTTCCCCTTTCAAAAATATCAATGGATCGAAGCGCTACTGGGTATTTCCCCTCTAAACAAGAAAAATCTACAATTGGGAAATCGAACCCATCCTTCCCATGTACAGCCCAGTGATCTAAATTCGTCTTAGTAGCGTCCCGAGCTAGAGGCTCGAATGCTGATATGAGGAAAGCATATCGGAAACACTTTTGACCTGTTTCAAAACAGATCCGCTGGACACCTTTACAACCCTCTAGATCTGGATTATATTTTAAAACTATATCCCTTTCCCCACTTCCTCTTAAAATAAAATCTTTCTTAATTTTAAATATATTTATGCTTAAATTTTCAACAAATAGAACTAAAGATCCACTACCGTTTTCGTTATAGGTCTCAAGAGGTGTTATAGTTTTATCGATCAACTCTATGACAACTCAATCAAAATTTCTGAATTCGGATAAAACACCCGCATCTCGCAATGTACATAATGATAAAAAACTTCACTTTTTACCTTGTTCAAATAAAACACTTTTAGAACAATGGAAACCTTAATTGACTCCCTCCCCCCCCATAACTGAATTTGATTCTCCAGAAGTGCACGAATTTTATCTACATATGCATGCACAATTTCTACAGGGTCATAAACAAATTTTCCCCCCATAAGTGTATTAAAAGGATCTCCACATTTCGCAGTGTAAACAACTATATTATTTAAAATTCTATTCGATTATTGAAAATCTGGAAATGGTGTACCCTCCTCCCCCGCGGTGATCTTTTCCCCTCCCCCCACGTGGGCAAAAAAATCATGCGCAAGCTCCACTTCAGGTGGTCGAAGTGGAGTCGTTAGGCTATCGGAGGTTGGAGGGTTCCCTGTTAATTACCGGGTAAAATACGCTAAAAATTGCAAAGTATTCGGACTTAGCAAAGGTAAGCCCCCCTGTTCAACTGTGCTACTATCTAAATTAAAAAGAAAATCATCGATATTAAAAGGTACTTCAATGCTATCGTCACATGTTAAATTGTCCTGAATCTCCACTGGCGGTGTTAGAATTGGTTCTTCCTCTTCTTCACTGGACGGAGAGTAGGGGACCAATGCAAACTATAAATGAAAAAGTTGCTTATTTTCAATGTGTTCAAATCATCCCCTACTGCTTTTAAAATTTTAATTATTATTGTTTAAAAGCATTTGGTTAATTCAACTTAACGACAATCTAAGATATGACATAGAAGGCGACAATTTGTTCGTTTATTTTCAAAGTGTTAAAAAATTTTTTTTTTCGCGGCGTTGTCCCGCAGCGCTTCCCGTGGCGCTTCTCGGGGCCCGCAGCGCTTACCATGACGCTTCACGGGCCCGTAGCGCTTCCTACAGCGCGTCCATAACCTCTCCCCAAAGCACCTCCCAGACCACACGGGGCGCTTCTTGCAGCGCATCCCTGAGGCACATCCCTGATCCGTGGCGCTTCTTGGACCCGTGGCACTTCCCCCGGCGCTTCCCGGACCCGCCGGTGAGATAAGTTTATATTGGGATTGGAAAAGAAAAAAAACATTGGAAGAAATAGATAGGTAGGAAAAAAATACTCACATTTGCAAAGTCCGAGGGCAGTATTTGAATGCCCGAAGGACCAGGTAGTGCATGCTGGAGGGCCACTTCCTGAACTTGTGTAGGTGGGGCAGCTCTTGAAGGCCCAGGTAACGTGTGTTGGAGGGCGGGCGGGGCGGCAGCGCTATGTTCTTGCGCGGCTGGGTCGGCTATTTCACGATCTTGCGTAGCTTCGGCATTGTAGTTATCCGCCCACTCTCTCTTTAACTTTCTGCCAGGTCGCATTGGGGCTGGCTTACCCTCTCTTGCTTTCTTGGAAGGAGGGGGCACGCATTCTTCATAATTTGCCTTAAAAAGAAGAGAAAAAATTAGTATTGGAATAATTTGCCCCTTTTTTTTAAAGAAAGAAAGTTATTAACTACAATTTTGTTTAGAAAAGTATCTCTTTTCAGTATAGCAAAAAACCCATATTCTCTCCCCCTAAATTTAGGAAAATTAAGCCATTCCTCTCATTGAGTTAATCATGCGTTTTATTCAAGCGAAAGGCATATCTTACTAGCTCTTATTCAA